>NW_027361890.1:25350000-25557500 GCF_039654945.1 Dendrobates tinctorius
GTTGATATACGCTACAACCGTGGCGTTGTCGGATTGAGACCCAATGGGGTGAGGTGGAAACTCCGTAGAGCTAATGTGATTGTTCGTGTCACCAAATGTTAATGGGGAGACGTGACTCTCGGGTTGACCAATCACCCTGTGTCGTGTGGCAACGAGAGACCGCACCCCAGCTGAGGAGACTTGCGTTGGTGGTTACTACCAACCATCTTAGTGGGGGTAAAGACCTCCCTTGATTCAGGGAGGACCTCAATGTTCACCACCTAAGGGCTTGCCCGTCCCGCAGGGACAGAGGAATCCGACGATCCGGGGAGAACGGGTTCTCGTTCCAAGCTAACAGCAACGCATGTTGTAAAGGACGGAGGTGGAACGGTGGAAAACGGAACTGCTTCCATCTCTGTCACCATGCTTCCGAGAACTCCCATGGTGAAACGGATGGAGTGAGAAACTGGTCGAAAAAGAGACCACGCTGCTTGATGTAAGGCTTGGGTCTCTCCTGAGGGAGGGTGGTGAACTCGTGGGAAGTGCGAGCCGGTCCTGGGAAAGACCTTTCACAGTCTTCCACCTTAGGCGAAAAAGTGTATCTACTGTTATCCACAGATTCCTCACGGGCTGGAAGGGACGGACCCTTGATGAGCAGGGCGTCCAGATACGGTAACACTACCAATCTTGGAGAGTGAAGAATGGCCATGACAGCCGCCATGACCTTGGTAAAAACCCTGGGAGCGGTGGCGAGTCCGAAGGACAAGCCAAGAACTGTAAGTGTTTCTCATGAGTTGCAAAATGCAGGGACTCCTGAAGGGATGGGCAGATCGGAATGTGAAGGTAAGCGTCCTTGATGTCGGTGGATGCTAGGAACTCTCCCTTTTCCCATAGAAGCGACAACTGATGGGAGAGCTTCCATTCGGAATCACCGTACTTTGAGAAACTGATCTAACAAATTGAGATCCAGAATGGGTCGCATCGTCCCGTCCTCTTTTGGAGACACAAAAAAAAAGGTCTGAATAATCCTAAACCTTTCGTGAAGGGGGACCGAAATGATGACTCCGTCCTTTAGCAGAGCCTGAACAGCCCGAAGGAAGACTCTTGTCTTTCTCTTGGGGGAAAAGGAAAGTAAAACCCCCGGGTTGAAGGGGGAGAAGAAATTCTATATTGTATTCGAAGAAGACCAGCCTCCTGACCCAATTGCCGTCATTGGGTAGATCTATGAGATCTGGCTCCCCCAGATCCAGAATCCCTAGGCCTGGGTTTCCAAGAACGGTTAGGTCCGTATGATGCGAGAAGATCGAAAATGTGTCGGCTGTTGGTTGCAAAACAGCCGAACAGCCCCTTTTACTGAGGAAGGAATTTACTTTCTCCCCCCTGGTAAAATCAGAAATGAGCTGGTCTAGTCTCTCTTCAAAGGACAACCCTTTTGAAAGGGGGGGAGAAGTCAACGATCTTTTCGAAGTGGCATGCGCCCACCAGCCGCGGAGCCGTGGGGCTCTTCTAATGGAGATTGCATTAGCGGCAGATTGAGCCGCGCAATTGGCAGTATCAAAAGAAGCGTCTACTACAAAGACCACTGTGTGAATCATCTGGCTGGCGACAGTGGTTGCCTGCGGAGAAGATTGGTGCCCTGGAATGAAATAATCAGGACTTCTGCCCAAGCGGCCATTGCTTTGGTGACCTAAACTGCCACGAAGGATGGAGAAAAAAAAACGCTCCTGAAGCTTCCAAATACTGAACGGCAGGTAGTCAATTTTGACGATTGGAGGGGTTTCTGACTGAGGTACCCTCAGAAAACAGATAGGAGCGTTGTAGAAGCAAGACGCGGTACAGGAAGGTTCACCGGAGGGAACTGTAATCAATCCTTCAATAGGTCTGGAGTATTTAGCCAGAGTATACTTTTGCCCAGTGAGCCACTTATGTGGCCAATCCCTATGTTACTGGACGCTGGTAAATAACAGCGCACACGCTTGTTCCATAGATGAGACGGAGTGTTGGAGCGGGAATAATTTCCTCGTCCAACTACAGAATCCTGTTGACTGATTCTATAAGAGAATTGAGCGACTCTTGATCAGTTGGGGGATTCTGAGGGGCTGACGCGTCAGATACGAAGTCAGAGGCATGCTCGCTGTGAACCTCAGGAGAGGCGAGCGAGACAGGAGTCGCTGATGCTGAAGCGCGAACGTGACTAGGGAACGCGCCATGTGTCCGCTTTTTCAGAGACCTGACCATCCCTTGGACGAGTATGGCTCCTGACTTAAATAGTCCTCCCGGAGGGAGAATAGCCTGGGTCAGAGACTCCACCGACCGTAACAGGGTGCAGCCCACTCAGGGGTACCAGGCGCAGGAAACCCGCCACCAGTCGCTGCGAGGGGCGTTGGAGCGCAGTTTGGGTGCAGGCCGTGCGGTCCGTAAATAACGTGCACTGGGTAGGGCAGACTTGCAAGTGGTACACACGATTAAAAACGCGGTGTATTTCTTAACAGCCCGTTTAGTCTCGTTCGAGAGATGCATAGCGCTCCAGAAAGGGTTAACGGCAGGGACTGGCTGCAGCTGCAGAGAATGTGGCGTGAAGTGGTTAAGCTTTAATCTGAGGGCAGATGCAGCTTACCCTCTGTCCTGTGTTATGTCCCCCGGGAGGAGAAACGGTGGCCCTGTGGCGTCGCCCGGTATTCGGCAGCTCCTGCAAGGGTTAACTGCAGCAGAGGTAACAGACATGGCCCCCGAGATTAAAATTGTGCTTCTCGTTAGGAGCAGGAGGCGCAAAGAGGAGGGGGCGGCGGCAATAGCGTTGGCGGCGTTATTCAAATTGCGGCCTAGTAGGCCGGAAAAGGAGGGGGCTCAATCTTTGGCCTACCCGCCGTAGGCGCTAGTGGGCGGCGCTATTGAAATTGCAGCCTAGCAGGCCGGGGACTAAATTTCTGGGGCCATCTGAAGATGCTGAGAGCGCGCGGGGCCGCGGTGGGGCGCTGGTGCGCCGCCGCTAAGTCAGCGCTTCTCCCGGGGGCAGGACCCGACCCCATACCTCAACTCCAGTGCCTAAGTCAGCGCCGAAGTCCATTCTTCTTATCCTCTTGGGCTGATGTAGCAGAGCTCGAGGAGTTCTTGAATGGGGGGGGGGGATGCTCGATCGATCCTCCCTCTGGGCAGGGGGATGGAGAGCTTAAAGAGGTATGCTCAATCGGACCTCCCTCTGGGTAGGGGGACGGAGAGCTCTGTGGCTGATTCAGGGGATCCGAAAAAGCGCTGTTCAGGTCCTTCTCCATGCACTCCTGTGCGATATTGTTGCGCTTGCCCTCGTATCCGTTCAACCATCGTCAGAGGAATCAGCCCCGTTCGTCGCAGGAAAGGTATGTGAAGGGTTACTCCATGTGCTTGCCTGTTGTTGGTTCGGGGGAGAGCAGGCCGTAGAAAGGAACCGTCGCCCCCTTCACTCCACTAATTAAAAAATAAAAATTTACAGAAAATTAAAAAATAAAATAAAAACGGTGGGGTCTGAAACCAGACCCAAGTGCCTCCTACAGACACTAAGCAGGAACTGGGGAATTCCCAGCCAGCGAGAGGGTGTATACTGCAGGGGAGGAGTTAACTTTCTGTGTTTACTTAGTGTCCTCCTAGTGGCAAGCAGCATAACACCCACGGTCTCTGTGTCCCCCAATGAGGCGTAGGAGAAATATTGTTTAATTTGCCGGATGCCGCCTAGGGGGGCACGTGTGCGGGTCAGGCACGTGTGTCTCCCTGCAGCATAAGTATCACTGCAGCAAAAGTATCTGAAGATGCAGTTACTACTATGGCCAATAATTAACATCAAGCTCCTCTCCTCTCTTCACACAGGTACAATCTCTGCTCCTGCTTACAATCCCTGCTTGCTGTCATCTAGTGCAACCTTTCATTTAATGGTACAATCTCTGCTTGCTGTCATCTAGTGCAACCTTTCATTTAATGGTATATAACAGTGCCTACTGAATGTTTGCTAAATTCATTTGTTGCATTGAACTCAATACTTACTGCTGTACAGCCATGTTGGGGCCAGTAGAGATGTTATCAGGTGTAAGGCGTTACTAGCATATGGATGTAGCCAGGCCACCCACACAGACAGACACACATTGGACCTGGTCTTCACCCGTCTCTGCTCTCTTTCTCACCACCTCCCCTCTCCCTCTATCTAACCACCATCTACTCACTTTCTAATCCTTGTCCTCCTCACCAGGCACCCAGGTCCAGCAACATGCTCACCCCCGCAGAAACCTTGCGCACCTAGACAGCACCTAGACACCCACGCGCTCTCTGACTCTATTCTACCACTGGCATCCATATCCTCACTCCATGACACAGAGAGTGCCGCTGCTTTCTACAATGCCACTCTCGCATCAGCTATTGACGCGGTTGCCCATCTCGTTCATGGCAGAATGCGACGTATCAACAGACAACCCTGGCACAACAACACCACTAAAAAGCTCTGGCAAGTGTCCAGGATTGCAGAGCAGCACTGGAAGAAAACAAATTCGCAAGCTGACTTCACCACATTCAAACAGGCAACACTCGATTTCAAATCTGCCCTCACATCTGCTAAACAGGCCTACTTCACAACTCTCATATATTCCCTATCTTACAACGCCAAACAGCTATTCAAAACTTTTAACTCCCTCCACCGCCCACCACTACCTCCTCCAACCTCCCTCATCTCTGCTGAGGAATTTGCCACACACTTCAAAAACAAGATTGACCAAACAAGGCAAGTCTTCATCACTCAACCACCACAACCCCTTTGTATACCAGACCAATGCCCAAACCCCATAACCTCACTCTCCAACATCAATGAAGGGGAGCTTAGTCGTCTCTTCTCCAAATCGCACCTCACAACCTATGCACTCGACCCCATCCCATCTCCTCTGCAACCTCACCATCACACTTATCCCATCCCTAACCCACCTCTTTAACCTATCACTAACGTCCGGTACCTTCCCTTCTGCTTTCAAACATGCCAGAATCATGCCTATCCTTAAAAAGCCAACCCTCGACCCAACCGCTATGTCCAGCTATCGCCCAATATCGTTGCTCCCATTCGCTTCCAAACTCCTGGAACAGCACGTCCATGCTGAACTTTCCTCCCACCTATCATCTAACTTGCTCTTTTACAATCTACAATCTGGTTTCCACCCCCATCACTCCACTGAGACAGCCCTGACCAAAATTACTAGCGACCTACTTACAGCCAAATCAAATGGACAATAATCTATACTCCTGCTTCTAGACCTGTCCTCTGCATTCGACACAGTTGACCACTGCCTCCTACTACAGATCCTCTCCTCCTTTGGCATCAAAGGCCTTTCCCTAGCCTGGATCTCCTCATACCTTTCCAATTGCACATTCAGCGTCTCCCACACCACCTCCTCATCCCATCCTCTCTCTGTTGGAGTCCCCCAAGGCTCTGTTTTAGGACCCCTACTCTTCTCAATCTATACACTTGGTCTGGGGCAACTAATAAAGTCCCACGGATTCCACTACCACCTTTATGCTGATGACACCCAGATCTACCTCTCTGGCCCAGACATCACCTCTCTGCTGTCCAGAATCCCAGAGTGTCTATCAGCCATATCCTCCTTCTCCTCTCGCTTCCTCAAGCGCAATGTGGACAAATCTGAACTCATCATCTTTCCTCCATCTCTCAGATCTTCCTTACCCGACCTAGCTATAAAAATTAATGACACCACACTTTCTCCAGTACCGGAAGTCCGCTGCCTCGGAGTAACCTTTGACTCTGCCCTGTCCTTCAAACCGCACATCCAAGCTCTTTTTACCTCCTGTCGCCTCCAGCTTAAAAATATTTCCAGAATCCGTCCTTTCCTCAACCCTCAGTCTACTAAAATGCTTGTGCATGCCCTCATCATCTCTCGCCTCGACTACTGCAACATCCTTTTCTGTGGTCTCCCTGCTAACACCCTCGCACCTCTCCAGTCCATCCTTAACTCTGCCGCCCGACTAATTCATCTCCTCGCTACTCCTCCGCAAATCTCATCACTGGCTCCCATTCCCTCAGCGTATCCAGTTCAAATTACTAATACTGACCTACAAGGCCATCTATAACCTGTCTCCCCCATAGGTCTCTGAACTAATCTCCCGATACCTTCCCTCACGTAATCTCTGGTCCTCCCAAGACCTCCTTCTCTCCTCCACACTTATTCGCTCCTCACCCAACCGCCTCCAAGACTTCTCCCGAATAGCCCCTATTCTCTGGAATTCTTTGCCCCAACAAGTCCGACTATCAACCACATTTGGACCCTTCAGACGGAACCTGAAAACCCACCTCTTCAAGAAACCTACAGCCTGCAATGACCCCGCTACCTCTTCTCTCTCACCACTACCGGTGATATCACCTCAACCAACACCGAAACTGCTGCAACCCACCAACCTACTGTCTCCTTCCCCCACCATCCTGTAGCATGTAAGCCCGAAAGGGCAGGGTCCTCTCTCCCCTCTGTATCAGTCTGTCATTGTTAGTTTGTTTACTGTAAGTGATATCTGTAATTTGTATGTAACGCCTTCTCATGTACAGCACCATGGAACCAATGGTGCTATATAAATAATAATAATAATAATTTGCAAGAGGGGCCCTCTACAATCTCACCCAAATACAAGTCTAAAGCCCAGATTCATCATTGAATCTTTTTTATGATTGCACCCATTATTCTATACTATTCTGTAGTTGATATCAAAAAGGTCTATTTTAATCTCATCTGACCACATGACCTTTTTGCCTCCTCTGGATCATCCAGATGGTCATTTGTGAACTTCAAACGGGCCTGGATATGTGCTGGAGTGAGTGACCTTGCACATGTTATAATGGTAATGTTTGAGACTGTGGTCCTAACTCTCTTCAGGTTATTGACCAGGTCCTCCCACGTAGTTCTGGGCATATTCCTTACCTTTCTCAGAATCATCCTTACCCCTCGAGATGAGATTTTGCATGGAGGAAGATTTTTTAATCATCTTGTTTCTTCCATTTCCTAATAATTGTGCCAACAGTTGTTGCCTTCTCACCAAGCTGCTTGCCTATTGTCCTGTAGCCCATTCGAACCTTGTGTAGGTCTACAATATTGTCCTTGGACAGCTTTTGGTCTTGGCCATGATGGAGAGGTTGGAGGGTGATTGATGAGTGTGTGGACAGGTGTGTTTTATACAAGTAACAAGTTCACAAACAGGTGCAATTATTAAAAAGGTAATGAGTGCAGAGGAGGAGGGCTTCTTAAAGAAAAGATAACAGGTCTGTGAGAGCCAGAATTCTTGCCGGTTGGTAGGTGATCAAATTCTGATTTCATGCAATAAAATGCTATTTAATAATCATACAATGTGATTTTCTGGATTTTTATATTTTGTCTCTTACAGTTGAAGTGTACCTACGGTTAAAACTACAGACCTCTACATTCTTTGTAGGTGGGAAAGCTTGCAAAATCGGCAGTATATCAAATATTTATTTTCCCTACTGTATTTTAGAGCATTACGAGAAAATATGCATCAGTATTGTTATTACATGGGGAATAATCGTGTTTGCTAATCAAGACATGTCGTAAAGAAGCGGGGGGTTCTTATCAAATCTCATCACATTTGATTCTCTGCAGACCATGGAGGAGGGGTGTGCGTATCGTAGACATACCTGGTACCCAATTCAGCTAATAGGAAAGCCAGTAAATGTTTTGGCTGACGATGTAATCTGAAAAGTTAAAAATATGTAGAATTAAAAATGCTACCGAAAACAAGAACGTAAATGATGCAATATATAGAATATATAAAAATGAAGCACATACAGTTTGCAAATATCTGTGAAGTTCACAAATGAAGTTTTCTTTGTGCCTACTCGGACTACTTGGGGAGGCTTCATGACAAATTTTCTTTTTTCTCCGGCTACCATGTCTGGATTTTTCTCCCGCATTATGTTAAAAACTCTGTTAAGAAGCTGAAAGAAATAGAATTGTTGGTCCGTGAAGATGCCGCCATCATCCGAATAGAAAATATGTATGTTCCTAGATACTGTACTTTACAACCTAGGCTCTATAAGCTTTGGCTGGGTCTCTTCAGGACATTACCAGTTCTCAAATTGTGATTTATACATGTAGCATGTACTATGTCTTCTCTGGGTCCGTATTTTATTAATGGTGTTAAATGGAATCTCATGAGGTTCACAGTATCCAATCTGAGGGTAGCATAATTTAGAGACAGAGATCCTGATTCCAGAGGTGTGTCATGTACGGAGTTCCTTGCTGTAGTTTTGATAATCATATAAATGTGCCCCTACTGTGTAATGGCCGTGTCTGACTGTGCAGGGACATGGTCTGATCATACCACAGCTCCTGGACAGGGGAGAAAAAGAGTATACAGACAAGAAAGCACAGGCTCACAGCTGATTCTTTTTCGGAGGTAAGACATTTCACTGCCTGTTTTTCAACAACGTTTTACACAGAAATAATTTGCTGTGATCCCGTGCTGTCCCATTGTGTGTATACCCTCTTTTGTATCCTTCCCTGCCCAGGAGCTGTAGTATGATCAGACCATGTTCCTGTACGGTGAGACACGACCATTACACAGTACACAGCAGGGGCTCATTTATAAGATTATCTCAGCACAGGGACATTTTATTTAAACACATCCAGTTATGGAAAGGATTATCATTCCAAGATGTATTAATTAAAATAAACTTTTGTTTGTGGGAAAACCCCCTTAAGCTCCAAACTGAACACCGGTGACTTTGACCAGAAAGTGTAAAGTAAAATTGCACGCTTGTAAGCCTTACTTTTGTGGACACTGTGATACACTACCTTTCAGAATCAATGCTGATGCTGGTATGATCACAGGAATTTATATGCTGACATGTCACTGAAAGCTTTTTTTTTTTTCTGTTTAGCAACATATTTTAAGTTATTTTTGAAGTATCTTTGTTCCGTAAGGAGGAAGGAAACAGCAATAATTCAATTCTGCTTTAATTCCACATGCTAAAATAAATCGGAGTGTGCAGCCTACGTGAATAAATCAATAGGCGAGATGACTCTGTGCTGCACTTTATGCACATGCTCAGTAGTGACCAGTGCTGTGGGGTCGGAGTTATGAAATGTCCTATACATGTCTGTTCTGTTCCTGATCTAAGGATCTGGGCTTTTAGCTGAGATGAATCTGTGCTGCACTTTATGCACATGCTCAGTAGTGACCAGTGCTGTGGATTCGGAGTTATGAAATGTCCTATAAATGTCTGCTCTGTTCCTGATCTAAGGATCTGGGCTTTTAGCTGAGATGAATCTGTGCTGCACTTTATGCACATGCTCAGTAGTGACCAGTGCTGTGGGGTCAGAGTTATGAAATGTCCTATAAATGTCTGCTCTGTTCCTGATCTAAGGATCTGGGCTTTTAGCTGAGATGAATCTGTGCTGCACTTTATGCACATGCTCAGTAGTGACCAGTGCTGTGGGGTCAGAGTTACGAAATGTCCTATAAATGTCTGCTCTGTTCCTGATCTAAGGATCTGGGCTTTTAGCTGAGATGAATCTGTGCTGCACTTTATGTACAGGCTCAGTAGTGACCAGTGCTGTGGAGTCGGAGTTATGAAATGTCCTATAAATGTCTGTTCTGTTCCTGATCTAAGGATCTGGGCTTTTAGCTGAGATGAATCTGTGCTGCACTTTATGCACATGCTCAGTAGTGACCAGTGCTGTGGGATCGGAGTTATGAAATGTCCTATAAATGTCTGTTCTGTTCCTGATCTAAGGATCTGGGCTTTCAGCTGAGATGACTCTGTGCTGCAGTTCATGCACATGCTCAGTAGTGACCAGTGCTGTGGGGTCGGAGTTATGAAATGTCCTATAAATGTCTGTTCTGTTCCTGGTCTAAGGATCTGGGCTTTTAGCTGAGATGAATCTGTGCTGCACTTTATGCACATGCTCAGTAGTGACCAGTGCTGTGGGATCGGAGTTATGAAATGTCCTATAAATGTCTGTTCTGTTCCTGATCTAAGGATCGGGGCTTTTAGCTGAGATGAATCTGTGCTGCACTTTATGCACAGGCTCAGTAGTGACCAGTGCTGTTGGGTCGGAGTCATTAAAAGTCCTATAAATGTCTGTTCTGTTACATCAAACACAGAAGTATATTCCATCTTATACATTTAGTGAACAGACAGCGAGGAGTTTCCTCTTTCTTCACTACTGATATAGTGCCTTTGGACATAGAAAATTGTGACTGCTTGCCTTTCATTTTTTCACTATAAATGGATACACTGTGGCTTGATTTCTTTGTTGTACTGTGTCCTAGCCTAGTCACGCGATATTTTTAAGACAACTTTAAATAAAAGTTATATTTTAGGGGTCTTTTTTCTCTTCATATGTTTTTTTTGCTCTATTTTTCTACTTCATTCTATTTGCCTCTGGTTCTGTGTGTTTTGTTATTTATGGCAATCATTGTACAGTAATAATCGCCTAGCACCATGATGCTTCAGGTCAGTGTGATCATGTTTTTTTATTTAAAAGTGATGAAAAATAAATGTTTTTGGCTTTTGTTGCCATTTTCAAAGACTTGTAAAGTTTGTTTCCGCAACGGCTTGTTTTTTTTAGTACGGCAAGCTGACGATTTTAGCGATACCAATATGGAGTACATATGACATTTTCATAGATTTTTCTTACACCTCATTTTGAGGGGGGAGAATGGTGACTGAAAAAAAAGCAATTCTGGTGTGGCGTTTTGCTTTTGTATATTTTTTGCTTCTACATGCCTCAGCTTTTACCTTACGGATGATAAATTTTTATACCTTGATAGACTGGACTTTTACGGACACAGCGATATCGCTCTCCAACCACAGGCACCCCCAACATTGACAAGCTAATGTGTCATTCTGCATTAAGGGGTTAAGAGCTGCTAATATTCTTCATACCCAAGTGTTCACTTTACAAGATTTCTGCCATGATTTTAGTGGTAACAGTCCCTTTTATATCAGTACAGTGATCTAGCACTCACCTCATCGTATGTGTAGTCCCTTTCAGTTCCAGCCCATGCAGGTCCATGCTGAGAACTGAAGGAAATGCAATCATCTTTTTTAAGGTCTTCCTCTTCGAAGGCTGTAATGTGGAACGCAAAATGTCATAACTTTCAGTCATATCACAAAATGCTTTTCAGATAACACCTTCTCACGTACCTTCATCTTTTTCATTGGTGTCGTCATCCTCTGGGAATTTAACATTTTTCTTTTTTTTCTTCTTTGTTAACATGAATTCCAAATCATCTTCTTGGGACTCGGAGGCGTCCTGAGTGTCAGACTCAATCTTTAGATTCTAGAAGTAAACATTAGGAAAATCTTAATTTGAAGGGGTACTTAGAGCAGTCTGTCAGCAGGTTTTGCTATGTAACCCGAGGACACCAAGAAGTAGAGATTAAAACACTGAATGCAATGTGTCTGTTATTAGGCTGTGTGCTGTTTACTTACAATGAGGGTTTTATCACTAGGACATTATGATTGCTGTGACTACCTGCCTCATGCCAAGTCATCTGACTCCACTCCCTTCTGTGATGAGCAGCTTACTGCCAATAGACAATGTACATAGAAAGCTGTGGAGGGAGCGGGGTTTGCTTTCTCAGCTCTGCTTCATGCTACATTAAAGGACTGTGTTACCATAGCTGCACCAACTAAATGATACATGGTCGGAATTAGGGTGTATTTTCCTACTCACAGATGAGGAAGCAAAAACCTGGTGATTGGTCTTAAAGCGAATTTGTCATCATAATAATTCAGACACCATGGATAGACACTAAACGAGTGACATTTATCAACTAGCTGTTATCAACTCCTCCCAATCTATCCCATGGAAAGTCCAGTGTTTAAGGAGTTATGAAAAGGGAAAGCTATCTGTCACAACACCTCCATTGATTAGACATCAGACTGTGTACAGGGGCATAGAGGGCACAGAAAAACTGTATTCTACATGTAGATTTACTTTATAATGTATCAAATATCAGTGGGTCAGGTAATTGGTGTAACCAAAGGCTAATGGGTCCCAGTGTAAAACCTTTAACAGAGAATCTGTCAATAGAAAAAAAAAAAAAAAAGATTTTAACCCGCAAATATGGTGTTAATCTGCAGGTTAAAAGCGTTATTAACCGAACACTGCAGGGAGCAAATTAACTTTATTTCCCCAGCAGCATTCCGGTTTCAGTCAAGTGGGTGATGCCGGTGATGGCTCAATCACCATTCTGAGTTTACAGGGCGGCAGCTGTAACTGCACCCCCGGCCCTGATTGATCGCGGGGCCTTACTGCAGAGCTGCTGTCAGTCCAGGCCAGTGGTGTGGCTACAGCTGCCGCCCTGTATACTCAGAGCGGTAATTGAGCCCGCTGTGTCAGCGCCTCCCCTGTGACTAAAACCCCAATGCTGTCAGGGAGGAGGGAATAAAGTTCATTTTCTCCCCGCAGCATTCGGCTTAAATGCGGGCTCCGGGCAGGTTAATAACGCTATTAACCTACAGATTAACCCCATATTTGTAGGCTAATAGCGTTTTTTGGAGACAGGTTCCCTTTAACAGCACCCACAACTCTCATGGGTTTTTAATAATATTAATCGTTCTCTGATGGGCCAAAGTTACCTTTGAGCCCTCAAATCATCTCCTGGCCAGGGTACGACTGCATTGTTACCCCATCATGAAGGCACAGCTCTGTAAGAATAGGACTACCCATTCACATCTGTGACACAGAATGCACAAAGGTGCACACGGAAATTGAAAAAAAAAAAAAAAAACACACGAAAAACTTTGTTGGACGTAGTCTATATAAAAATAAAGTCCGTGGAGCCTCATTTAAGAGTCTCAAACACGGGACTAGCCAGATCTTCCTCCAGGGAAGGACCCAGCCAAGGAGTGGCTCCTTTCGGAAACCACCATTACCACCATATTGAGTGGTCCTTTAAGTCAATATCCAGCTCTTTACGAGTTTACAGATATGACAAGGGAAATACCAAGGCCAGGTATCCATCCACAGACAGCTGTTTCGGGGTGTTGCCCCTCATCAGTGTGGAGTAGGATTCTGGCTAAGTGCACATTTACAGTGCACTATGAAAAATAATGTGATTGTGGGAATATCCCTTAAATGATTATTATAGTGTCATTTCTTGGAAACCCCTTTTAAAAACAATATAGAAAGTTGATAACTTTCTTTGAATAAAACATTGCTTTCTGCATTTCAGTTTGCAATTATATTTTCTTCCAATGATTATGGGGAACATCCTGCCTAAGCGGCTGATTTGTGGACAGCAGTTTATAGATTTGGTTTACAGCAGCCAAGGGAACAAAACACAGGCAAGGTGCTGTTTGCATGCTTGATGACATATGAAGATAAAAGAGGGAGTAGTAAGATAGAACAGTGGCCTATACTTATGGTGAACGTGTTACCTGCAATTCTAATCCTACCTGTGATAATGAGAACTCCTGAAAGACCATCTCCACAGAACAGGAAGCATCAGAATATCATGAAGTTTAGTGGCCTACGGGAAAACTGCAAGACTGTTTTGACCTTGTGATATTGGGGACCCATCTTTAAGAAAGGTTATGGATATCAAATTGGTAGGGGTCCGTATCCCCCACAGATCAGCCGTAACCCCCTCTGTCGGCGGCCAGACGTACACAGTGAACAGAGATGAACAAGGTGGAGTTGCAATGCAACTTTCTGCAGTAATCACTAACCAGCAAAAGGGAGCCATGCTGTATCGGGGCATTTGAATGTTAACATCCAGAGAAGACCACGGTTGATGATGTGTGAGACCTTGTGTTGGACTCTCACGAATCCAAATTGATGACCAATCTTGAGGACAGGTCGATATCACAAGGCCAGCCAAAAAACCCACTTTATTTGTTTTCTTGTCAAAATTTTATAGGGGAAAAACAATACAAAACAATAAAAACACCACAAAAATGTTATTTTAAATATAAATCTCTCTCATTAATTTCAATGTACTTGCCAAATAAATGTTCATATAGCACAAATTCAAGTAATACTTCCAGGTACCTTAACACCATCTTCTGCTTCATCCAGATCAAACTTTTTAGTTTTCTTTTTCTTTTTCTTCTGGTTGAAGAAATTTAAATCATCCAGATCATCTGGTGCATCTAGGAAAGAAATATTATTCTCAAGTAACTTTGTCATGGACCTTGAGCAATAATGCAGGATTTTCAGGGAGGGAATGATTTGGATAGGATAGAATTTAAATGGTCAGTTATACGCACACACATCTCTGCAGTGAGATCAGCCATTACATCTCACTAATAACCATTGCATATCACACTGCTAACACACCCTTTATGTATAATAATCTGTGGAGGCAGATTCCCAGGTAGATCAGTTTCTGGCCCATAGATCTGGCCGATAGATCTTAACAGCTCATTTAAGAAAAGCGTGGATTCCACTGGAAGAAGACATCGGATCGCAGATGTTATGGTTTCATTTTATTCGGCTTCCTATTACCTATATGCCAATATAGGAGGGTTCATCCAACTGACAGATTCCCTTTAAGGTGTCAAGTGAAATTTCTGATCCTATAGGCCACACACAGCTGAAGATCATTTAAAGCTACCAATTTTGGCACAAATGGATGTATATGTAATGAATATGGGGGAAGAGGTACTGGGAATTTTTTGCTCAACTTTAAGTGTAGGTGGTCACCTTAAAAAGGTGGGCCACTTTACAGTTTAACAAAAGTGTTGTGACATGATTTTGTTACAGTTACTACTATAAACTGTGTTCCAAATTATTATGCAAAAAGTTTAGGAGTGATAAGGTTAGAATTTTTTTGTTTGTCATTTAAACTCATTGATGGTGATGTGTGTCAGGGCTCTTTATATCACTGAAAGCAATTGCAGATACCTGTGCACATTAGTTTGGCAGGTGTGTCCAAATAAAGGCAAGACTACTTAAGAAGGCTGTTCCACATTATTAAGCAGCCTACATTTTTTGCCAAAATGGGAAAGAAAAAGGATGTCGGCTGCTGAGAAGCAACAAATTGTGGAGTATTTAGGTCAAGGCATGACTACAATCAACATTGCCAAGACACTTCATTGTGATCATCGCACTATCAAGAAGTATGTAGCTGATTCCCAGCACACACGTGTGCGTGCTGATAAGGAAAAACTGAGGACTCTTTCCAACAGGCAATTGCGTCAGGTTAAAAGAGCAGCTGCAAAAATGCCTTGTCAAAGCAGCAGACAAGTTTTTGAAGCTGCTGGTGCCTCCAACGTCCCCCGAACAACAAGATGCAGGGTCCTTCAGAGGTTTGCAGCTGTGCGTAAGCCATCCTGTCGACCACCTCTATCCACTGCACACAAGCAGAAACGGCTCCAGTGGGCCAAACGATACATGAAGACTGACTTCCAAACTGTTTTGTTCACCGATGAGTGCCGTGCAATGCTCGATGGTCTAGATGGATGGAGTGGAGGATGGCTGGTTGATGGACACCCCATGAAAACACGGCTAAGGCGCCAACATGGAGGAGGTGGAGTAATGTTTTGGGCTGGAATCATGGGGAGAGAGATTGTCGGCCCCTTTAGGATCCCTGAAGGGGTAAAGATGAACTCCATAATCTATGTGGAGTTTCTAGAACAGCACTTCCTGCCATGGTTCAAGAAGAAGAACCGTGCTTTCCGCAGCAAGATCATTTTCATGCATGATAATGCACCGTCTCATGCTGCAAATAACACATCTGCATCTCTGGCTGCTATGGGAGGACAAACTTATGGTGTGGCCACCATCTTCCCCTGACTTCAACCCCATTGAGAACCTCGGGAGAATCATCAAAAGGAGTGTCTATGATGGCGGGAGGCAGCTCACATCTAAGCAACAGCTCTGGGAGGGTATTCTGTCCACATGGAAAACAATTGAAGCACAAATCATCCAAACACTGACAAATTCAATGGACGAGAGAGTTCAGAAGCTTCTTTCAAACAAGGGGTCCTATGTGCAAATGAAACATCACCTAGAATAAAGTTTTGACTTGAAAACTGTTTGATTTCATTTTGTAATTAGCTGATAATGCTTATAATTTCACAATTGACCATTTATTTGCTCAAAATAAAAATAAAAAGGTTGAAAACTCTGCTGTGCATAATAATTTGGAACATGCATTTTGAGTGTTTCTTATTTTCAAAAATATACTGTTTTCATAGGCAGTTTGTTCAAAAACATTGCAATTATACTAGAATATTAGATGACTGGAAAATAACAATGACTGCAATTCATATAGGTAATTTAGAGAAAATATGAGGAAATATTTTTTGCATAATAATTTGGAACAGAGTGTATAGGTATTACAGGCTGCCCTCCTGTCTCACAGGATGAACAGGTCTCCTGAGCTTAAGAAGACTACTGATGGAGCAGAATGGGACCAGTCTTCTCAAAGTGAAAAACAATCATACGGAAAAGCTGCAGTCTGTGACAAAACAAATAACCCTGATGGCCAACACAGCATATAGAATATCTTTACAATACCTTTTTTCCTAAAGGACTCTTCATCCAGGTCAAAATCCTTCTCTTCCACGGGTTCTGGTTCTACTTCTTTCGTTTCAGGAACCTGTGTCTCCTCCACAGGCTGTTCACCTCCTTCTTCATCCAACATGAAAGGCTTCTTCTTCTTTTTTTTCTTTCTGGTCATGGTAGGGTCGAATATCATCTAAAATACAAAACTTATCAATTTATCATTTCTACATATAAAAAGCAAATGGAGAAATTTAACAGGACTGATGTTTAGTAGGATCCAGAGCCAACAGGATGCTACACTTAATAGGTTGGGTGCATCTTTCAGCTGCCTATGGGCCAAAAAATGTACTCCAATCATGTGACTCGTAATGTAGAAATACACCCTGTTCAGACTTGGCAAGTAAACAACAAATTGATTCTACATTACTAATCATCAGTGATGAGCGAGTATGCTCATTGCTCAGGTCTCCCCGAGCATGCTCAGGTGGTCTCCGAGTATTTTGGCGTCCTCTGAGATTTAGTTTCTGTCAGCACAGCTGCATGATTTGTGGCTGCTAGCCAGCCTGAATACATGTGGGGATTCCCTAACAAACAGGCATTCCTCACATGTATTCAGCCTGTCCAGCAGCCACAAAGCATGCTCAAGGAAACCAGAGCAACGAGTATACTCGCTCATCACTACTAATCATCACATGACTTGAGTACATTTTTTGGCGCATACGCAGCTGAAAGTCAAACCAAATTTATTAACCCCTTAATCCCATATGACGTACTATCCCGTCCATGTGCCCTGGGACTTAATTCCCAGGGACGGGATAGTACGTCATAGCGATCAGCGGCGCCCACATGGTGAGCGCCGCTGATCGCGTCCGGGTGTCAGATTATCACAGCTGACACCCAGCACAATGTGTCAGGGGCGGTCACAGACCGCCCCAACACGTTAACCCCTTGCACACCGATCAAACACGATCACGGTGTACCGGGGGTTAAAGGGAAGCATCGGCAGGGAGGGGGCTCCCTCCATGCTTGCCTGAGCCCCCCACGGCAGCGCAATGTGCAGCGCTGCTGCGGGGGGCTCCTTCCCTGCAGGCCCCCGAATCCAAGATGGCGACGGGGACCTTCAGGGAGCCGGCTTCCTCAGTGCAGAGGAAGCCTGCTGATCTGTCACAGTGATCTGTGATGTGCCAGATCAGCGATCTGTCAGAGGACAGTGATGTCCCACCTGGGACAATGTAATAAAGTAAAAAAAAAAAAAAAAAAAAAAAAAAAAAAAAAAAAAAAAAAATCGCCAAATAAATTAGAAAAAAAATAAAATATTCCCCCAATAAATTAATTTTTTGGAAATAAAAAAAAAAAAAAAAAACCAATAAAAGAACACATTTGGTATCGCCGCATCCGTAACGACCTGCCCTATAAAACTGTCCCATTAGTTAACCCCTTTAGCGAACCCCTTAAAAAATAAAAATAAAAAATAATGATTTATTATCATACAGCCAAACAAAAAGTGCAATAACGCGCGATCAAAAAGACGCATATAAATATCCATGGTACCGCTGAAAACATCATCTTGTCCCGCAAAAAACAAGCCGCCATACAGCATCATCAGTGAAAAAATAAAGTTATAGCTCGCAGAATAAAGTGATGCAAAAATAATTATTTTTTATATAAAATAGTTTTCATTGCATAAAACCGACAAAACATAAAAAAACGACCTAAATGAGGTATCGCTGTAACCGTACTGACCCAAAGAATAAAAGCACTTTATCAATTTTATCGCACGTGGAACGGTGTAAACGCACTCCCCAAAAGAAATTCATGAAACGCTGGTTTTTGTTCATTCTGCATCCCAAAAATCGGAATAAAAAGCGATCAAAAAATGTCACGTGCCCGAAAATGGTACCAATAAAAACGTCAACTCGTGCCGCAAAAAATAAGACCTTGACTCTGTGGGTCAAAATATGGAAAAATTATAGCTCTCAATATGTGGTGATGCAAAAGCTATTTTTACAATAAAAAGCGTCTTTTAGCGTGTGACAGCTGCCAAATATAAAAACCGCCATAAATAGTAAATCAAACCCCCCGTTATCACCCCCTTAGTTAGGGAAAAATAATAAAGTTAAAAAAATGTATTTATTTCCATTTTCCCATAAGGGCTAGGGTTAGGGCTAGGGCTGAGATTAGGGTTAGGGGTGTGTTGGGGTTAGGGTTGGAGTTATAATTGGGGGGGTTTCCACTGTTTGGGCACATCAGAGGCTCTCCAAATGCAACATGGCGTCTGATCTCAATTCCAGCCAATTCGGAGTTGAAAAGTCAATGGTGCTCCTTCCCTTCCAAGCTCTGCCATGCGCCCAAACAGTGTTTTTACCCCCACATATAGGGTATCAGCCTACTCAGGACAAATTGCAAAACAACTTTTGGGGTCCAATTTCTCCTGTTATCCTTAGAAAAATAAAAAATTGGGGGCAAAAATATGATTTTTGTGGAAAAAAATGATTTTTTTATTTTCACGCCGGGGAGTAAAAACTTCTGTGAAGCACTTGGGGGTTCAAAGTGCTCACCACACATCTAGATAAGTTCCGTGGTGGGTCTAGTTTCCAAAAGGGGGTCATTTGTGGGGGGTTTCCACTGTTTAGGTACATTAGGGGCTCTCCAAAGGCAACATGACACCCGCAGACCATTCCATCAAAGTCTGCATTCCAAAACGTCACTACTCTTTCGAGCCCCGACGTGTGTCCACACAGTAGTTTTCTCCCACATATGGGGTATCAGCATACTCAGGACAAATTGGACAACAACTTTTGGGGTCCAATTTCTCCTGTTACCCTTGGGAAAATAAAAAAAATGGGGACTAAAAGATCATGTTTGTGGAAAAAATACGTTTTTTTTATTTTCACGCCCGGGAGTGTAAACTTCTGTGAAGCACTGGGGGGTTCTAAGTGCTCACCACACAACTAGATAAGTTCCTTAGGGGGTCTAGTTTCCAAAATGGGGTCACTTGTGGGGGGTTCCACTGTTTAGGTATATCAGGGGCTCTCCAAACGTGACAAGGCGTCCGATCTGAATTCCAGCCAATTTTGCATTGAAAAAGTCAAACAGCGCTCCTTCCCTTCTGAGGTCTGCCATGCGCCGAAACAGTGGTTCCCCCCACATATCAGGTATCAGCGTACTCAGGACAAATTGCACAATAACTTTTGCAGTCCAACTTCTCCTGTTACCCTTGGTAAAATAAAAAAAATTGGACCTGAAGTAATTTTTTTGTGAAAAGTTAAATGTTCATTTTTTTTTTTAAACATTCAAAAAATTTCTCAGACGCACCTAAAGGGTTAATAAACTTCTTGAATGTGGTTTTGAGCACCTCGAGGGGTGCAGTTTTTAGAATGGTGTCACTTTTGGGTATTTTCTATCATATAGACCCCTCAAAGTGGCTTCAAATGTGATGTGGTCCGTAAAAATAAAATGGTGTTGCAAAAATGAGGAATCGCTGGTCAACTTTTAACCCATATAACTTCCTAACAAAAAAAATTTTGGTTCCAAAATTGTGCTGATGTAAAGTAAACATGTGGGAAATGTTACTTATCAAGTTTTTTGTGTGCCGTATCTCTGTGATTTAAGGGCATAAAAATTCAAAGTTGGAAAACTGTGAAATTTTCAAAATTTTCCTTTTTTTCACAAATAAACGCAAGTTATTTGAATGAAATTTTACCACTAACATGAAGTACAATATGTCACGAGAAATCAAAGTCAGAATCACCGGGATCCATGGAAGCGTTTCAGAGTTATGACCTCATAAAGGGACGGTGGTCAGAATTGTAAAAATTGGCCCGGGCATGAAAGTGCAAAACACCCTTGGGGCTTAAGGGTTTAAGCTAATAAACCTGGTGCAACATATATTCATCCAACCCAACAGTGACTGTACCAGACCAGGAGACAACCATCCACAGAGCATCACAAACTGTATGTCCGGGCTAGGTCCCAATAGCAGGAGTTGTAACTGTGTTGATAGCTTCGCTCAGGAGAACTCAACCCGAAGATTTCTGGCAGATAAGATTACTGGAAGTTGAAGCCACACCAGAGGTAATATACAGTGCAAATGCAAGAAATCCTGTCAACAGCTTCACACTGCCCAAACTATGGTCAGAATGAAGCAGAGTCTGGCTGCATGATTGAAAAGCTCCAGCATTGCATAGAAAACAATAGTTTGAAAAGCTAGCTGAGGACTATTGGGGAGACCCGACTAGTCTGATGAGGTCCACCCGACTAGTCTGATGAGGTCCCTGGATGGCTTTTCCCCACCCCACTCCAGATGACTGAGAGGTCCTCCTTCATATGGACACACATGGCAAACAGTTGTTTAGAGGAGAGCGGGGCAAAGAATTAAACATTTCTCTGTGGTGATCTGGTGATAAGAGGAGCAGACAACACTTCAGGCTCTCTGGGGGCTGAAATACTGATTGCTGCTGGGTAAGACTACATTTACCAGGACAGATTTCGCTTTAGCCAAACTCACTTGTTTTGAGAGGAAACTATACCGATAACGGTAACGTCACTTATCTGGTTACGGGGTATTGGGCTTTTTTTTTTTTCCTAAGAAAGGCTCTCACTGGTGGTCATTACTTGAGTTTGCCTAGGATGCTCGGGTATGCACAGAATACCGCGGGTGCTCGAGTGACATGTTCGATTTCCGCAGCTGTTAGCCACAAAACATGCGGGGATTGCCTGACAAACAAGGGCAATCCCTTCATGTATTGTTGCTATCTAACAGCTGTAAAACATTGGCGATGGGGATTCCAACATGTCACTCGAGCACCAGTGATACTCGGTACGTAACCAAGTAACAAGAACTTGCGCTCATCACCAGCTGTCACTACTGAATGGGATAACCAAAAGAGAAATGGATAACAGCAGTACTAAAAAAGTATATAGCTTTAGTACAAGTTTTATACAAACAAAGCTTGGTAGAAATATGAACAAATATATAAAATTCAAAGGGCAGCAACACCTTAGTGCAACGTAAGAGCAAGGTAGTGATATATAGGCCTATATGAGCGCCTAATAGGAGTCAAAAAAGTATCACACAGGTAGTAACTTTATATGTATGTAGATATACAGTACAGACCAAAAGTTTGGACACACCTTCTCATTCAAAGCGTTTTATTTATTTTCATGACTATGAAAATTGTAGATTCACTCTGAAGGCATCAAAACTATGAATTAACACATGTGGAATTATATAATTAACAAAAAAGTGTGAAACAACTGAAAATATGTCTTATATTCTAGGTTCTTCAAAGTAGCCACCTTTTGCTTTGATTACTGCTTTGCACACTCTTGGCATTCTCTTGATGAGCTTCAAGAGGTAGTCACCGGAAATGGTTTTCACTTCACAGGTGTGCCCTGTCAGGTTTAATAAATGGGATTTCTTGCCTTATAAATGGGGTTGGGACCATCAGTTGTGTTGTGCAGAAGTCTGGTGGATACACAGGTGATAGTCCTACTGAATAGACTGTTAGAATTTGTATTATGGAAAGAAAAAAGCAGCTGAGTAAAGAAAAACGAGTGGCAATCATTACTTTAAGAAAGGAAGGTCAGTCAGTCAGTCCGAAAAATTGGGAAAACTTTGAAAGTGTCCCCAAGTGCAGTGGCAAAAACCATCAAGCGCTACAAAGAAACTGGCTCACATGAGGACCGCCCCAGGAAAGGAAGACCAAGAGTCACCTCTGCTGCGGAGGATAAGTTCATCCGAGTCACCGGCCTCAGAAATCGCAGGTTAGCAGCAGCTCAGATTAGAGACCAGGTCAATGCCACACAGAGTTCTAGCAGCAGACACATCTCTACAACAACTGTTAAGAGGAGACTTTGTGCAGCAGGCCTTCATGGTAAAATAGCTGCTAGGAAACCACTGCTAAGGACAGGCAACAAGCAGAAGAGACTTGTTTGGGCTAAAGAACGCAAGGAATGGACATTAGACCAGTGGAAATCTGTGCTTTGGTCTGATGAGTCCAAATTTGAGATCTTTGGTTCCAACCACCGTGTCTTTGTGCGACGCAGAAAAGGTGAACGGATGGACTCTACATGCCTGGTTCCCACCGTGAAGCATGGAGGAGGAGGAGGTGGATGGTGTGGGGGTGCTTTGCTGGTGACACTGTTGGGGATTTATTCAAAATTGAAGGCATACTGAACCAGCATGGCTACCACAGCATCTTGCAACGGCATGCTATTCCCTCCGGTTTGCATTTAGTTGGACCATCATTTATTTTGCAACAGGACAATGACCCCAAACACACCTCCAGGCTGTGTAAGGGCTATTTGACCAAGAAGGAGAGTGATGGGGTGCTACGCCAGATGACCTGGCCTCCACAGTCACCAGACCTGAACCCAATCGAGATGGTTTGGGGTGAGCTGGACCGCAGAGTGAAGGCAAAAGGGCCAACAAGTGCTAAGCATCTCTGGGAACTCCTTCAAGACCATTTCCAGTGACTACCGCTTGAAGCTCATCAAGAGAATGCCAAGAGTGTGCAAAGCAGTAATCAAAGCAAAAGGTGGCTACTTTGAAGAACCTAGAATATAACACATATTTTCAGTTGTTTCACACTTTTTTGTTAATTATATAATTCCACATGTGTTAATTCATTGTTTTGATGCCTTCAGAGTGAATCTACAATTTTCATAGTCATGAAAATAAAGAAAACTCTTTGAATGAGGTGTGTCCAAACTTTTGGTCTGTACTGTATATATACACACACACACACACACACACACACGAAGACATTCCAAATACAGGTAAGGATCCAGGAGGGAACCGGGCTAAGTACAGGCACTAACAGGTATCCGGTATACTAGATGACACAAAGTAACAGAGCATGGGCAGACTGAGGAAACAAACCTGCTGCAGTCGTGGATGAGGCAGACCCCAACACGCATTTCGTGACGCAATGTGCTTCTTCTGGGGGGGCAGGGTGATCATTACTAGTTGTCACTATTGAAAGGGGGGTAAATACAGCAAAACAGAATATTTTGCACTTACGGCAAAAGAGAATATTTCAAATTTTGTCCACAAAAACTCTAAGAGGAATATTATAGGCAAATCACCATGGGATCATAAACCTATGGGTTTACATGCACACATGACAATTCTGCAGTGACTAAATACTGCAGTGGACTCTCCACCACATATTCACCCCGTGCCCATGTCCTAAGAGAAGGCTTACAGTCAAATCTTGGCGTAAATTATTTTTTTTATTATTCGCTAGTAGGTACGTTTCTGATTGTTTTCAGAAGATACGAGGATTATGAGTATATTCCTCAAGAAATCTTATTGTTTAAGACATCAAAAAGTTAAAAAATGCGGCATCTTAGCCACATAAGGCCGAGGTATAAATCTCGTCATTTTCCAATTGATGGCATGAAAAAACATCACGATTTTTAACTTTTCTATGTCTTAAAAAGGCTTTCTTGAAAAATATACCCGGCATCTTGGCTACGCCCGTCGGATTTATTGGCAATATGGTGGAGAGTGACTCCTGCCACAAAGTGTAAAGGATCATGGGGCAGGACTTGTTTCAGTAATCACTATTACAATGTTATAGATTATATACAAAGGGCTAAACTTCACCATGTGTGGGTGTCACTTGGTAAAACCTCATCCACTTTGCCATTTGTGTAATAAGCTGCAGATTTTCCACTTAGAAAACATACACTGAAAATTCTATGACGGTGGGAAGTTTTTGTATGGAGAGTGCCATCACCGGCCCCAAATCTGCCCTGTACCTGCTTCAGAGGTGGCACAGGTAACGGGTCATTCTGCATCTAAGGTGCCACAATAACCCCAATAACCACAATAAAGAAAAAGAAGCTGAACGCAGTACTCAGCCTTTTCTCGCTAATCACTCACAAGATGCAGACGTTTCCGTAGGGTCTCAACTCTAGGCCTTATCCACGTCACCATTTTATCAGTTCTGTGTGAAAACCACAAATGGGCAAATCAGAAGAGAAGCGATTCTCTCGCTGATCATTTTCTTTCTGTACGATCTACTGTCGACATTGGATTCCAAATACTGTCAAGGGAATAAGGCCACATCCTCCACCTTCTAGTGGGTACACTGAGCTTCACGCTGAAGGCAGATGTGTGGGCCGCTGAGCCCGATGTCTAATAGATGTCAGCACATGGAAAAAAAAAAGAAGCTTGTAATAATGCTGCCTGCATATGGATAGCTGATCAGATAATCACAACTGAAGCCAAATGTCATATGCCAGTTTCTGGCCACTGTCTCTTTAATAAAAGGGCACTAACTCCAAAAGATAAGACAATGTACAAACGAAAGAAAAAAAGGATTTCCTTACTTGTTATTCAATATATATGGCCACACAAGGAGAAAGCACAATACATCATATACCAGCCGCTGCAGATCTAGATGTATGCGGATTTCCTGTGTAAGCAAAGCCTGATGGAACTGCTGCACAATAAAGTGCCACGGGAAGGTGACCGACGTGACACTGAGAAACTGAGGACGCAGCCTGGTAAATAGAGTCAATGTACAGAGCCATTTGTGCTCTACTACTAGCAAAAACATGGAACTAAGAACAGAAAACAGATCTAGGATCCTCCTCACCAATAACGGTCAGGGTATTTAGCTGCATGCATAAAATGGGGTTAATCACTGGAAACAGCACCCCTGATTAATACAGTGGGCTCCTAACCAGGGCTGTGGAGTCGGTAAGCCAAACCTGCGACTCCGACTCCGACTCCAACTCCGACTCCCACACATATTGCTTATATTTAAGTGAAAAATTTATTGTAGTACAATGTGAACCTCAGACATTTAATCATTTTTATGATCCAATAATCAAGATATTTAGATAGAACAGAATATATATTGGTGTACTACCCGGTTTTCATTCTTTTTGGTACAGATATGATATGGATAGACAGATATGGATAAATGGATAGATAGAGCAGATTTCTAATCTGCTTTTGCTATTGAAAACATTATCTATGAGCTCAAAAACCTTTCAGGTGATGCGGTTTTTTAGAAAGCTGATCTGCTTTTGCAGCTGAAAAACGTATCCTCAAAAAACACAGGAAAAACGCTGTGTGTGAATGTAGCCTTAGATCAGGAATATAACAGCCATTTATAGGACATTTCATAACTTTCCCAAATTCCTATGAAAAAATATTCAGCACATCCTGCATTGAACTACTGTACCCAATTTATTATATATTTTAGGAGTCGGAGTCGGTCCATTTTATACCAACTCCACCAAAATGAGCACCGACTCCACAGCCCTGCTCCTAACGGGGAGTCTCATCCATCCAGGCATTCCACAGTAGCATGAGAGCAAGGAGGCATTAAAGGGAACTTAAGAGGAGATGCATGCGGCCCAAACCACAGGCAGCATGACTAGAGCGGGTATGTTTTCTCTGAAATGCCACAGCAAAAACGCAGCCGGTGTCCGAGTCATCACGCCCTTGGTTTGGGTAGCATGAACCTACTGTCGGAGTCCCTGTAAAGCAGTGTTCCCCAGCATATCCTGTTTTCAGGGTTTGCATTGTATTTTCCAATTGATAATTCCATCCCCTGTGCAATACGAAGGAAATCCTAAGAATATGATGTTAAGGTACTGTCACACTTAGCGATGCACCAGCGATCCCAACCAGCGATATGACGCAGTCAGGATCGCTGGTGCATCGCTAAGTGGTTGCTAGTGAGCTGCCACACAGGCAGATCTCACCAGCGACATCGCAGGGGTCGGGGGTCGCTACTTACCTGTCAGACACGGCGATCCTGACGTCCTCCCGCCCGTGTCCACGCGTCGCTCGTCTCTCCACAGGAAGCGCCGCAGGAAGCTGACGACGAGAAACAGTCCTGGACATTCTCGCGCGATCAGCGATAACCAGCGGGGGAGCGGGTCGTAGGGAAGTATCAGACATAGCTATCTCGCTAGCAATATCGCTATAACGTCACAAGTTATAGCGATATTGCTTAGTGTGACAGTACCTTTAAATTCTCTTAAGGTATGTTCCCACGGTGAGTAAACGCTGCGGATTGGATGCTGTGTACTTCCGCAGCGTCCTGATGTTACAGCATAGTGGATGGGATTTCATGAAATCCCATGTCCACTATGCGTGCAGGGACGCCTCCGGCTTCCATGCGGAGACGCACATGTGGCACGTCTTTCTAGACCTCAGCATGTCTATTTATCTTGCTGAGCCGCTCAGTCTCCGCAAGATAAAGTCACCCATACAATGTATAGGACGCTGTAAATCTGCAAGGATCAATGAGCACATGCAGAATCACTGGCATTCAAAAGCCGGCAGCGCTTTGGATGGAGCGAACATGTGCTGCGTCCAAAGTGCAGCCTTAATACTGACCGTGGGAGTATACCCTTAAGGACTGGAGCGTGCCAACATTGCTTTAAAGTATGCTGATCATCATATACTAGTCAATTAATTAACGTTTATTTAATTTTACTCCCTTATATAGCGCCATTAATTCCACAGCGCTTTACAGACATTATCGGCACTGTCCCCGCTGGGGCTCACAATCTAGATTCCCTATCAGTATGTCTTTGGAATGTGGGAGGAAACCGGAGTACCCAGAGGAAACCCACGCAAACACGGGGAGAACATACAAACTCCTTGCAGATGTTGTCCTTGGTGGGATTTGACCCCAGAGCTGCAAGGCTGCAGTGCTGCTATCACATATTCCGTAGATCACTGGGACCCTCACTGATCCCAGGCACACAGCACTGAACGGTTCCGTTTGAGTGGAGCGATAATCTCACATGCTCTCCATCGTGGTCTATGGACCCGTCAGAGATGGCCGGGAGGCGCTCAACTGAATATGAAATGAGATTTTAGAGAATTGAACTAACCAATGAGGAGACCCCCAAAGTCGATTATGTAATGAAAGGACAAGTGGGGTCTTCAGACACATATACTGCAGGGACTCTCCTCTCTAGCTAAGATGGGGTGCAACATATCCACCTCTACTACATCCATAGGGCCTATTCATTGTGGGTTTGTGCCATATACTGCTAGACAATAAGAGTGATTGGGGGACGTGTTACCTAAACTAAATACCCAAACCTCTCCTGTATCCATTATCGGACCACCCACTCTACCAGCCACATGTACCCTCGTCAGCTTGTAAATGGGCAAAAACTGAGAGGGGAGGTGGCACCCATTAGCTGTGATGTGTAGTGACTACATAGGCAAGGATCTAATATGAGTGCAACACAATTAACCTCCCCCCAGAACATCCCTACTCCCCGTGAGTGCAGCACCATTAACCTTCCCCCAGAACATCCCTACTCCCTGTGAGTGCAGCACCATTAACCTTCCCCCAGAACATCCCTACTCCCTGTGAGTGCAGCACCATTAACCTCCCCCCAGAACATCCCTACACCCCGTGAGTGCAGCACCATTAACCTCCCCCCAGAACATCCCTACACCCCGTGAGTGCAGCACCATTAACCTTCCCCCAGAACATCCCTACACCCCATGAGTGCAGCACCATTAACCTCACCCCAGAACATCCCTACACCCCATGAGTGCAGCACCATTAACCTTCCCCCAGAACATCCCTACACCCCATGAGTGCAGCACCATTAACCTCACCCCAGAACATCCCTACACCCCATGAGTGCAGCACCATTAACCTCACCCCAGAACATCCCTACTCCCTGTGAGTGCAGCACCATTAACCTCCCCCCCAGAACATCCCTACTCCCTGTGAGTGCAGCACCATTAACCTTCCCCCAGAACATCCTACTCCCTGTGAGTGCAGCACCATTAACCTCCCCCCAGAACATCCCTACTCCCCGTGAGTGCAGCACCATTAACCTCCCCCCAGAACATCCCTACTCCCCGTGAGTGCAGCACCATTAACCTCCCCCCAGAACATCCCTACTCCCTGTGAGTGCAGCACCATTAACCTCCCCCCAGAACATCCCTACTCCCCGTGAGTGCAGCACCATTAACCTCACCCCAGAACATCCCTACTCCCTGTGAGTGCAGCACCATTAACCTCCCCCCAGAACATCCCTACACCCCATGAGTGCAGCACCATTAACCTCACCCCAGAACATCCCTACTCCCTGTGAGTGCAGCACCATTAACCTCCCCCCAGAACATCCCTACACCCCATGAGTGCAGCACCATTAACCTCACCCCAGAACATCCCTACTCCCTGTGAGTGCAGCACCATTAACCTCCCCCCAGAACATCCCTACTCCCTGTGAGTGCAGCACCATTAACCTCCCCCCAGGGACACCACACACCAGGGCTGTAATACCAGAGCAGGGCTGGATCAGGAGGTGGCACTAGTCCCCCTTCATGGTAGGGCGGGCAGTCACTACTGAGGACGGGTAGGCTCCCCATCGCCCATACATTTACAGATGGGGCACACCTCACTGATCGGCACAGGAGCAGAGTGTGACCAGGGCGGGGAGCAGGCCACAGAGCCGCCCCTCACCACGGCTCACACGGCTCTGCCATGCCGCACGGCTCAGGCCTCCCCTCCCTCCCGCAGCCGGCGACGCACATGTGTCCTGCGCCCTCGTGCTTCCGCTTTCCTCACCTCGTCTCCTGACATGATGGCGTCGATTCCCGGTGCTGCCTGCGCTGCGGTGTGGAGATGGTCAGTGTGTACACGGCCGTGCTGTGCCTCGTTGTATGCCCGCTTCACCCGGTCTCTACTCTTACATCAGCTTCAGCGACTCACTCGTCTGTGCGCACGCGTCCTGGAACCCTGACGTCATCAGGATAACGACAAGCAGGTAAAAAGCTTGCGCCGCCGCAATGCCACCTGGGAAGTGTAGTTCTTCCGTCTCCTATGCCCTAAGTGTTGCAGTGTGACCGTCCGTTATGGTAAATTTTTCTCTCCCATCAATCTCTATGGTGAATTCCAGCTGACGACGTTTACATGACAGAGTCTTTTATTTATGGGTAACCTCTGCCCTCATATTGCTCTCACTATTATGCTAGTGCTACCAACCTGCCCCCATTAGTGCTGTTAGTAAGGTGGGCAGTCCTGTGGTTGTAGGTGACATTGTTGGGGGGCTACATCCTGCTGAAGTCTCGTAAAAGAAAATAATAAAGCTTTATTCTCCCCGGAGGCGGGTTGGGCACTTTGGAAGTTGGCATCATGAAAGGGCGATTGTAGTGGCCCGCGCGGAGCGTTACCTCAACCTTTCCACCCTCGACACAGCCCGTTCTATAGACCCCACAACCCTAGCCTCAACTCTAACCCCATTTCTCTCTCCCATGTTTTGTTATATCAGAGGAGAGGGAAATTAATAGGAAATCAGACTATTTTTATTTTATTTTTGTTTTGCGATCGTCGTTATTCGATGAATAATGGCGATCACAAGACTGGGAACAGTAAAAACTGACCCGAATCATACTCTCTGGGGTCTCGGCTACCCCCGGTAGCCGAGACCTCGGAGATTTTCTGACGCTGGGGGGGCGCTAATCACTTATTTCTCAGCACCGTTACAAAGTGGCGCTGAGGAATAAGGCCCCTTAACTGCCATCGTTAAAAAGCCTATTGTTAAGAGGTTAAAAGGAACCTGTCAGGTCCCCCGTGCCCCCAGGACCACCAGCAGTTGTGTGTGCATATGGAAATACCCTGCCTTACTGTCCCATAATTACATTACACACATAAGCAGATCTTTATAAGAAGTATTTCTAAAGTCCCTCTATGATATGTCAATGAGGCCTTTGACTAGTCCATGGTGCGTTTGTGTCCCCAGACTAGTCGGCCCATATAACATGCTATTGCACCAATGTGAGCGTGATAACATGGCTTACAAGTGCTGGCGTCATTCACACCTCGCGCATGCACGCGGCTCTTTTCCCTTACGATAGGAAGAAATGTCCTTATTGCTGGGGTTCCAGCCACTCCCACCGGGAATATATGGGGCAGAGGTGCATATCCTCATCCTTTAATTCCTTCTGATGGGAAACTTCAGAGCCCACTTCTCAGGATTTCTGGGGTTCATAGGAGTTGGACCTACCGCAATTCACAAGTTCGTTGGACAGAGAAAGCCTTCATACCTTAGTGCAAAACCTTTGACCAGAATTTGTCTGAAACTTGCAACCACTGAGTGTAAGAAATACTTATTCGGGAACAGTGTAAGTATTATGAAACCACATTATTTTAGTTCTTTGGTTTTCATTTTATTCAAAAATAGTTCAGTTTGTTTTTCAATTGAATTGTACAGATTATGGGTGACATTAAAGGTCGAAAAAGTTCTGAAATTATTTTTATTGGCATATTTTTCTTTTTATACAGCAAAAACCTGGCATTTAAACAGGGGTGTGTAGACTATTTATATCCACCTGTAGTCCTTATTTCAGGTACACTAATAGCTCAGTGTTACCTTGATTTGGTCATGGAACCATTTCTCGAAATTGTGTCGAAGGATTTTTTTTTTCAATACAACAAGGCTATACAGTCGTGCTCAAAATGTACATGTCCCAGCAGAATTTTTGCTTTCTTGGCCTTTTTTCAGAGAATCTGAATGATAACACCAAAACTTTTTCTGCACTCATGGTTAGTGGTTGGGTGAAGCCATTTATTGTCAAACTACTGGGTTTTCTCTTTTTAAATCATAATGACAACCCAAAAGATCCAAATGACCCTGATCAAAAGTTCACATACCCCATTTCTTAATACGTGTATTGCCACCTCTAACATCAATAAGAGCTTGAAGTCTTTTGTGGTAGTTGTGGATGAGGTTCTTTATTTTCTCAGATAGTAAAGCTGTCACTTCTTGGCAAAAAGTCTCCAGATCCTGTAAATTCCTGGGCTGCCTAGCATGAACTGCGCGCTTGAGATCCCCAGAGTGGCTCAATGATATTGAGGTCAGGAGACTGAGATGGCCTCTCCAGAACCTTCACTTTGTTCTGCTGTAGCCAATGACACAACTCTAGTGCCACCTATAGGAAATTGCAATTATTGAAGTCAATGTCAACCCTTTAACGAGCCTTGTTACATGACTTAGGATAAAAGCGAAAACCAGAATCTCAATTTTCAGACACTGTGTTTCGGGGTACTGCCCCTTGTCAGTTTCAAAGCATGTGATCTGGTTTAACTGTGTGAGAGATACCGTATTTTTCGGATTATAAGATGCACTTTTTTTCCCCAAACTTTTTGGGGAAAATGGGGGTGCATCTTATAATGCGGATATACCTTGCTGGCCACGGAGGAGCGGGGTCCTAGGGTCGCTGCTGGAGGAGGCAAGAGTCGAGCATTGCTGCAGGCCGCAGGCTGTAATGAGGGGGTGTTCCGATGTGCACCGCTGCGGGAGTTTGGCGGTGCGAGAGCTCTACCGACTTTTTGTGAAAGCCCAGAGCCCCCACACTTACATGGTTTACTGTTCGGTGGTCTCCGGGAAAATGGCTGTTGGGGCATGCGCAGATGGAGATCTCGGCACTAAGATCTCGGAAGATGTTGATGTGATCAAAGTAAGCAGGAGAACCTAAGCCTGAGCTGGGATAGCTCGTCCCAGGGCAGAACAGGCAAGTAGTCAGTAGAGATGACCAAACGTGTTCGGAAAACGTTCGGCAATCTCAAAGTTGGCAAGAACCTTGCACATTTGGCAAAATTCCTAAAAATCAGCAAAATTTGGTAAATGATCATGTTTCCATTAAGGCTATGTGCACACGGCGGTTCTGATCGGCGGTAATGTTACCGCCGGTAAGATCGTTACCGTCGGTCAGAGCGTTCTCTCCTGCAGTGTGTAGGCCTGAGCTGCCATAAGTGAGGTCACGGGGCTTCTTGAGCTGATGAGTCCTGGTGACCTCACGGCACTGCTGCGTGAGAAGGTGCTGTAGGTGATGAACGCTGATGATTTTTTTTTTTTTACTGCATCTCAGTGCTACACATGGCAAGAGTGATTACATGCTCCTGTTAGTGTGTCTCCAGATGCCGGGTAGAGCAGTCACATTAGTGAAGGCTTTACCAGTCATCAGGGTCGCCGTGGTACATTATGGATTATCTCTTCACTTCAGACAAGTGAGGAATATGGTTGTTTATTATATTATTTATTTTAATTCATTTGCAGGGGACATTGGCTTCAGTGGACTGGGCAATGATATGATTATGGTTTAATTTAAAAAAGGAGTCTGTGTCATTATTTCAAATAAAGGACTTTATTCTGTGTGTGTGTGTTTTTTATTTAATATCACTATGGGGTTAGTTACAGATAGATGTGTTATAGATGCCTCTCCATTACTAAGCCATGGGTTTGATGTCACCGGACAATACAAAGGTGACATCAACACCACAGGGCAAGTGGGAAGAGCCAGGTAAAGCAGCAGAATTGGCGCATCTGACTGATGCATCTTTTCCGGGGCGGCTGTGAGCTGCTATTTTTAGGCTGGGGGGGCAATATCCATGGTCCTTTATGAACCTGAGAATACCAGCCCCAAGCTGTCAGCTGGTTGGCAAAAATGGGGACCCCATGCTTTTTAAAAAAATTTTTATTTAAATAATTTAAAAAACTGTGTGGGGACCCCTGAATTCTTGATAACCAGCTTTTATGAAGGCTGAGAGCTGCAGCCCACAGTTGTCGGTTTAGCTTGGCTGGTTATCAAAAATACAGGGGAACCCACGTCAATTTTTTTTATGTATATATTTATTGTGCATTTGATGGGTCAATTGATGCCACTTTTCCTGATGTCTGCCCCTAATTTGAGCTGTTTTGGCCCGGTGTTATATACCGGTATGTGTTTGGTTTCCCCTCCCATTGAATTAAATGCGGTTCGATTATGTTTGGCAAACTGTTCCAGTGAATTATTTGACGAACATCATTGAATCTTTCAAGGTTTGCTCATCTCTAGTAGTTAGGAACTGCCTGCCAGTAGGTTCTTAGCCCAATGCAATATCACTATTAGTGGCTGACCACGTGGCCACTTTGGGGCCCGTGAGTTAGAGGGGGCTCGCTGCCAGCCCACCCCCTGCCCAGCATCACACTTTCAACTGTGTCTATATGCTGGATGCAGATACAGGGGGAACCGACGACAATGGTTTTTTATTTATTTATTGTGCAATTGATGGGTCAATTGATGCCACTTTTTCTGCCGTCTGCCCCTAATTTGAGCTGTTTTGGCAGCTTTTGGGCCCCCTTGAAGGTGTTTTCTATGCGTTTGGTTTCCCCTCCTATTGAATTCAATGGTGTTCGATTATGTTTGGCAAACTGTTCGGTGAATTGTTTGGCGAACATCGCCAAACCGAACCTTAAAAGGTTTGCTCATCTCTAATAGTTAGCAACTGCCTGCCCGTAGTGGCTGACCACGTGGCCACTTTGGGGCCTGTGAGTTAGAGGGGGCTCGCTGCTGACCTACCCCCAGCATCACACTTTCAACTCTATATCAGTGTTTCCCAAATTCCAGTCCTCACAGACCCCAGCAGGTCATGTTTTATATATCTTTTGGAAGACTATGGGGGATATTGAACTGTTTGGAAAGATATCAGGGGCTTTGTAGGGTTTGGAGGGCTACATGGGATAATCATACTGCGTGGGGACCATTATAGCTTTTGGGGAGCTATATGGGGAGTATTGTAATGTTTGGACAACTATGTGGGGGCATTATGCTGTTTGGAGGGCTACGTGGGGCCATTATTCTGTTTGGAGGGCCAATGTGAGGGCTATTATACTGTTTTGAGGGTTATTTGGGGTGCCATTATACTTTTCTGGGGACTATGTGGGGAGGCATTAAACTGTCTGGAGGGCTATGTGGAGTCATCATACTGTGTGGTGGGCTTTGTGGGGGCCATTATAGCATTTGGAAAGTTATGTGGTGGAAATTGTAATGTTTTGAGGGCTCTGTGGGAGTCATTATACTATTTGGAGGGCTATGTGGTTTAATCCTACTGTGCGGTGGGCTACGTTTGGAAAGCTATGATTCAAAGTAATACGTTTTGCCTACCAGTTGGTGCTTCTTGTAATAACATGAACCGAAAAAAATATGGAAGCTTTATACCAATACATTTTTCAAAAAATTTTATCTCAATCAATATTATGCAATTCAAGGTATGGATTAATGGGATATGTCCATTACACAAATAAATAACATAGATGTTATAAAGGCCAGATGGTAGAATATATATTAATTATAAATATAAGGTGCACAACAATGCTTGCCAATGTAAAAAAAAATGTCATATATTCAAAGGCCTAAGTAGAGATATATATGTTTCCTAGATTAAAGTGACTAGTGCTCATAACAATAGATTCCCATTAATTAGTAAAAAAGGTGCATGTGCAGAGAGAAAATAACCCCATAAGGAACTATTGTTTGATTAAAGGGTTAATCCCTTGTAAAGTGCTTGTGCACAAAGAGGCACTAATGGGGAAGATAGAAAAACAATTGTTTCGAATCAAAACATGTGCTAATGAGAGTCAGTATCCATACCTGAGAGCGGCAGCACCCCAACGCGCGTTTCGCACTTGGCTTTGTCCAGGGAAATTTTAATCTACGAAATCTATATATCTCTACTTAGGCCTTTGAATATATGACATTTTTTACATTGCCAAGCATTGTTCTGCACATTATATTTATAATTAATATATATTCTACCATCTGGCCTTTATAACATCTATGCTATTTATTTGTGCAATGGACATATCCCATTAATCCATACCTTGAATATTCCTGCGGCTTTTATTTTTGTATTTGTTGTCCCCATGTATATATACTATTTTTTGCACTATTGCTTAATATTGATTGAAATAAACATTTTTGAAAAATTTATTGGTATAAAGCTTCCATATCTTTTTCGGTTCATGTTTGGAAAGCAATGTGGGAGGCATTGTACTGGTTGGAGGACTATAAGGGGCTATTATACTGTTTGGAGGGCTATGTGGAGCCAATCATACTGTTTGGAGGGCTATGAGGTTTGATCATACTATGTGGGAGCTATTATACTGTTTTCAGGGCTATGTGGGGGCATTATACTGTTTGAATGGCTATGCAGGGGTATAATACTGTTTAGCGGGTTGTGTTGGGGTCATTATACTGTTTGGAGCGCTATATGGGCGCAGTTATACAATTTTGAGGGCTAGGTGAGTGATATTTTACTGTTTGGAGGGCTATTTGCATGCCATTATATTGTTTGAAGGGCTAGCATACTATATGGGAGCCGTCATACTATGCGTGGGGTCCATCATACTGTGTTGTGGTGACTGTTGAGCATCATACTATGTGGGGGAACGTTGGGGATATCATCATTTTCAGGGGGTTATCAACGAGTCATCATACCATGCATGTGAAACGTACTGTGGAGGGATTCACTGTTGGGTATCATACTGTGGGGGCACTTTCGTTAGTGTCATAATATATGGGGGGCCCGTGAAAGGGGTATCTTAATGCGTGGGAACAATGGAACAATAAGAGGCTGCAATAGGAGCAAAATTACATTGTAAGGTCAAAATTATGAGATATGTGACCTTGCTTCATATTTTGTTTCACATTTTATTTTGTTTTCTTGGTGGGGGTGGTAGGGCTTTCGCTATAGGGCCCCATGATTCATACAGTTGTGGCCAAAAGTATTGACACCCCTGCAATTTTGTCAGATAATACTCAGTTTCTTCCTGAAAATGATTGCAAACACAAATTCTTTGGTATTATTATCTTCATTTAATTTGTCTTAAATGAAAAAACACAAAATGAATTGTCCTAAAGTCAAATTGGATATAATTCCACACCAAACATAAAAAAGAGGGTGGACAAAAGTATTGGCACTGTTCGAAAAATCATGTGATGCTTCTCTAATTTGTGTAATTAACAGCACCAGTAACTTACCTGTGGCACCTAACAGGTGTTGGCAATAACTATATCACACTTGCAGCCAGTTGACATGGATTAAAGTTGACTCAACATCTGTCCTGTGTCCTTGTGTGTACCACATTGAGCATGGAAAAAAGAAAGAAGACCAAAGAACTGTCTGAGGACTTGAGAAACCAAATTGTGAGGAAGCATGAGCAATCTCAAGGCTACAAGTCCATCTCCAAAGACCTGAATGTTCCTGTGTCCACCGTGCGCAGTGTCATCAAGAAGTTTAAAGCCCATGGCACTGTGGCTAACCTCCCTAGATGTGGACGGAAAAGAAAAATTGACAAGAGATTTCAACGCAAGATTGTGCGGATGTTGGATAAAGAACCTCGACTAACATCCAAACAAGTTCAAGCTGCCCTGCAGTCCCAGGAAGACCCCACTTCTTACCCCGAGACATAAAAAAGCCAGGCTGGAGTTTGCCAAAACTTTTGGAAGAATGTTCTTTGGTCAGATGAGACAAAAGTAGAGCTTTTTGGGCAAAGGCATCAACATAGAGTTTACAGGAGAAAAAAAGAGGCATTCAAAGAAAAAAACACGGTCCCTACAGTCAAACATGGCGGAGGTTCCCTGATGTTTTGGGGTTGCTTTGCTGCCTCTGGCACTGGACTGCTTGACCGTGTGCATGGCATTTTGAAGTCTGAAGACTACCAACAAATTTTGCAGCATAATGTAGGGCCCAGTGTGAGAAAGCTGGGTCTCCCTCAGAGGTCATGGGTTTTCCAGCAGGACAAAGACCCAAAACACACTTCAAAAAGCACTAGAAAATGGTTTGAGAGAAAGCACTGGAGACTTCTAAGGTGGCCAGCAATGAGTCCAGACCTGAATCCCATAGAACACCTGTGCAGAGATCTAAAAATGGCAGTTTGGAGAAGGCACCCTTCTAATATCAGGGACCTGGAGCAGTTTGCCAAAGAAGAATGGTCTAAAATTCCAGCAGAGCATTGTAAGAAACTCATTGATGGTTACCGGAAGCGGTTGGTCACAGTTATTTTGGCTAAAGGTTGTGCAACCAAGTATTAGGCTGAGGGTGCCAATACTTTTGCCTGCCCCATTTTTGGAGTTTTGTGTGAAATGATCAATGTTTTGCTTTTTGCTTCATTCTCTTTTGTGTTTTTTCATTTAAGACAAATTAAATGAAGATAATAATACCAAAGAATTTGTGATTGCAATCGTTTTCAGGAAGAAACTGAGTATTATCTGACAAAATTGCAGGGGTGTCAATACTTTTGGCCACAACTGTATATACCATGTGGGGCTGGGCAATATATACCATGTGGGGCTGGGCTATATACCATGTGCAGCTGGGCTATATATACCATGTGGGGCTGGGCTATACTGTATATACCAAGTGTGGCTGGGCGCTATATACTATGGTGCTGGGCTGTATACCATGTGGTGCTGGGCTATATATCATGTGGTGCTGGGCTATATACCATGTGGTGCTGGACTGTATACCATGTGGTGCTGGACTATATACCATGTGGTGCTGGGCTATATACCATGTGGTGCTGGGCTGTATACCATGTGGGGCTGGGCTATATACTATGTGGCTGTGTTATGTACCATGGGGGGTACATTTTACATTATAATCTATGGGGGAGGCTGTGTTACATAATATGGGGGCTGCATTATATTCTGTGGGGAGGTGGGCTGTATTCTATTCTATTTGGGGTTACTTTATAGTTTATGGGGGGGCTGTATTATATTATATTCTATGGGGGTGATTGCATCATACTCTGAGGGGGCTACATTATACTATATGAGGAGGCTACATTGTATTCTATGGGGGGCTGCATTACATACTGTGGGGGGCTAGATTATATTGTATGGGGGCTTCATTATACTTTATGAGGGAGGTACATTATATTCTATGGGGGCTGCATTATACTATATGAGGAGGGCTACATTGTACTCTATGGAGGGGCTACATTATACTATATAAAGGGCTGCATTATATTCTATGGGGGGCTGCAATATACTCTATGAGGGGGCTGCCATATATTCTATGGAGGGGCTACATTATACTATATGAGGGGGGGCTGCATTATATTCTATGGGGGGTTACATTATATTCTTTGGAGTGGCTGCATTATATTCTGTGAGGTAGCTGCATTATGCTCTAAGGGGTGGCTGCATTATACTATAAGACTGGGGCTGCATTATATTCTATGGGGGTGTTACATTATATTGTATAGCGAGGCTGCATTATACTGTGTGGGGTGGCTGCATTATGCTCTATGGGGTGGCTGCATTATACTATATGTGGGTTGTATTATACTGTATTGAGTACCATGGGGAATACATTATATGAAGAACAATGGGGTGCATTATACTATGGGAAGTTAATTGTATTACATGGATGACTATGGTTGTGCATTATACTATAGGGAGCACTGTGAGGAATGTATTATACTATATGGAGGACTGGGCAGTGTATTTTAATATATGGAGGCCTATGAGGAGTGTATTATACTATATGGAGGACTGAGGAGTGTATTATACTATATGGAGGACTATGGGGCACATTATATTATATGGAGGTCTATGGGATGTAAACTGTAGATGTGCTGCTGATAACATGATACTGTATGGTGATCTGTTAGTGATCCCCATCATTCTTTCTCAGACAGTGGAAAGAAACTGGGAAACAAGTGTTGAATGACTTCAGTATTGTCGATCACACTCATTTAGCGGCCTGAACTCAGCGCATGTAACTACAACCGAAATGCTTCTGTGTGATGTGCAATATGTTAGCATTTGAGGCCCCATTTTAAACTTTTCCTAGGGCCCCACTTTACCTAAAAGCGGCCCTGATGTCTACATTTCTCTCACACCTTGATGTACAGTAACATAGTAACATAGTTTTGAAGGCTGAAGGAAGACCTTATGTCCATCTAGTTCAGCCAATTTTAAGTTCAGCTGTTCTGCATTGTTGATCCTGGGGAAGGCAAAAAACCCACAGAGTAGACGCCAATTTTCTCCATAGGGAACAAAATTCCTTCCCCTCAGCTGGGTCAATCATCTGCCTATAATATTCTGTTATTCGTAACCTTCTATATTGTTACTCACAAGAAAAGCATCCATTCCTTTGTTAAATTCATTCAGCGAGTTGGCCATCACCACTTCCTCAGGAAGAGAATTCCAGAGCCTCACTGCTCTTACAGTGAAGAACCCTCTTCTATGCTGGTGCAGAAATTGTCTTTCCTCCAAATGAAGAGAATGTCCCCTTGTTCTTGTCACAGTCCTTGGTACAAACAGTTAATTGGAGAGATCTCTGTATTGCCCTCTGATATACTTGTACATATATATTCGGTCTCCCCTACGTCTTCTCTTTTCTAGAGTAAATAGACCTAATTTTGATAACCTTTCTGGGTATTGTAGTGAACCAACTCCATTTATCATTTTAGTAGCCCGCCTTTGAACCCTTTCAAGCTCAGTAATGTCTTTCTTGAGCACCGGCGTCCAAAATTGCACACAATACTCCAAGTGTGGTCTGACGAGTGATTTGTACAGAGGGAGAATTATGTTTTCATCTCGTGTCCCCAGACCTCTTCTAATGCATCCCATGACCCTATTTGCTTTGGTGGCAGCTGCCTGACACTGGGCACTCCAATTTAGCTTCTTATTGACTAAGATGCCTAAGTCTTTTTCCATGTCTGATTTCCCCAGCAGTTTCCCATTTAGTAAGTAATTGTAGCATCTGTTTCTCCTTCCCATGTGCATAACCTTACACTTATCTGTGTTAAACCTCATTTGCCATTTTTCAGCCCAATTCCCCAATTTACTCAAATCTGTCTGTAGTTGCAAACTGTCCTCCTTTGTGTTAACTACCTTCCATAGTTTTGTATCATCTGCAAATACTGATATTTTACTGTGTAAGCCATCCACTAGATCATTAATAAATATATTAAATAGTAGGGGGCCCAATACAGAACCCTGTGGTACCCCACTAGTAACCCTGGCCCAATCTGAATATGCACCATTAATAACCACTCTTTGTTTTCTATCACTAAGCCAGCTACCTACCCATCTACACACATTTTCCCCTAGCCCAAGCTTTCTCATCTTACTTACCAATCTTTTATGTGGGACAGTGTCAAATGCTTTAGAGAAGTCGAGATAAATGACATCCAATGATTCTCCTTGGTCCATTGGAGAGCTTACATCCTCATAGAAGCTGATCAGGTTAGTTTCACAGGAGCGATCCTTCATAAATCCATGTTGATATGGAGCTAAACATTTATTAACATTGAGATATTCCATAATGGTATCCCTTAGAAACCCTTCCAAAATTTTACCCACAACAGATATTAAGCTTACCGGCCTATAGTTTCCAGGTTCCCTTTTACACCCCTTTTTGAATATTGGTACCACATTTGCTTGCCGCCAATCAAAAGGAACAGACCCTGTTTCTATAGAGTCTTTAAATATAAGGAATAGAGGCCTGTCTATCACATTTAGTTCTGTAGCAGCCCACCTGCTAATACTATGGGCATCATTAATAGGTTGCAAACCAGATACTTTGCATCACACTTACATATGTGTGACTGACGTCCTATGCAAGCCTTATCTATGTGCATTTTTCCTACTAGGCAGCCAACCCCACCATGGTTTGTTAGGTGTGGGGTGGTTGTTTTTTATCAGTAGTTTGCACCTGAGCTGCCCCTTGCCTCTATTAGGCTAGTTTCACACTTGCTTTTTTTTGCAGCGCGTTTTTCCCGCAAAAAAACGCATTGAAAAAACGCATACATAAGCATACAACTGCTGCGTTTTTTTCAAGCATTTTTATGAGCATGCATGAAAAAAACGCAGCGTTTTTATGCGTTTGTATGCGTTTTTAGCGCGTTTTTACCGCGTTTGCGTTTTTTTCCAACATTTTTAGGTGGCCCCTCACACTACCCAAACCATGACTTTACTAACCCTAACCCTGACCCTAACCCTAACCCTGACCCTAACCCTAACCCTGACCCTAACCCTTAACCAAATCATACTTAACCCTAACCTAAACCCTAACTAACCCTAACCCTAACCCTGACCCTAACCCTAACCCTGACCCTAACCCTAACCCTGACCCTAACCCTTAACAAAACCATACTTAACCCTAATCCTGACCCTAACCCTGACCCTAATCCTTAACAAAACCATACTTAACCCTAATCCTGACCCTAACCCTGACCCTAACCCTAACCCTAACCCTGACCCTAACCCTTAACAAAACCATACTTAACCCTAATCCTGACCCTAACCCTGACCCTAATCCTTAACAAAACCATACTTAACCCTAACCCTGACCCTAACCCTGACCCTAACCCTAACCCTGACCCTAACCCTAACCCTAACCCTGACCCTAACCCTTAACAAAACCATACTTAACCCTAATCCTGACCCTAACCCTGACCCTAATCCTTAACAAAACCATACTTAACCCTAATCCTGACCCTAACCCTGACCCTAACCCTAACCCTGACCCTAACCCTAGCCCTAACCCTAACCCTGACCCTAACCCTTAACAAAACCATACTTAACCCTAATCCTGACCCTAACCATGACCCTAATCCTTAACAAAACCATACTTAACCCTAACCCTGACCCAAAACCCAACCCGAACCCTGACCCTGACCATAACCCTAACCCTAAACCCCCTTAACTAACCCTAACTCTAACCCAAACCCCTAAATTCCATGGTTTAAAAAAAAAACCGCATATGCAAAAAAACGCATACATGAGCATGCCAGTGCGCACATATGCGCATCCATAGGCTATAATGGCCATTTTTAGCGCAAAACGTGCGCATATGTGCGCATGCGCTTTTTTGCAGGGCCAAAAAATGCAACATGCTGCGTCTGGAAAATCCCAACGCACACCCCAAAAAAACGCAGCGCATGAAAATCGCATACATGCGCTTACCAGCGCGCAGGTATGCGCACCCATGTTAAATATAGGGGAAAAAACGCATGCGCAGGTGTGCGTTTTTTTCCAGCGCTAAAAAACGCAAATGTGAAACCAGCCTTAGTGGAGGCCAGCTGCTTCCTGCTATATGTGCATTTGTCATCAGACAGGGTTCTGTTAAGGCCATATCTTGTTGTGTGAGTTTTTTTTTTTTTAATTTTTTCTATGTTCACTGTTCTGTCTATCACGTTACTTAACTCCCTTAATACCCGAGGGTGAATGCCATCAGGGCCTGGTGATTTCTCAATTTTAATCTTACTAAGACGGTTCTGCACTTCTTCCTGGGTTAGACAGGTAATACTTAATGGGGAGTTTACATTATCACTCTGCATTTCCCCTGGCAAATCCTTTTCCTGTGTGAACACTGTTGAGAAAAAAGTATTTAAAACATTTGCTTTTCCCACATCGCTCTCTATGATTTCACCCTCATTGTTCTTTAAAGGGCCGACACCATCAATTTTAATCATTTTACTGTTTATATAATTAAAGAATAGTTTGGGGTTTGTTTTACTTTCCTTAGCAATGAGTCTCTCAATTTCCACTTTTGCTAAATGTATTTGTTTTTTACACATTTTATTTTTTTCCCTATAACTTTTTAATGCTTCTTCATTGCCTTCTTGTTTTAGCTTCCTAAATGCCTTGTTCTTGTTATTTATTGCCATTTTTACATCCTTATTTAGCCACATTGGTGTTCTCCTGTTCCTAGCCCTTTTATTTCTGTACGGTATGGCTAGCTCACAGTGGGTGTGTAAAACTGATTTAAATATTTCCCATTTATTTTCTGTGCTCCTATTTTTGAGGACATTGTCCCAATCAATTCGGCGAAGGTCCTCTTTAAGCTGATCAAACTTTGCTTTCCTAAAAAATTCAGCGTTTTCATAACCCCCTTCCAAGGCACCTTACTGGAGGACAAGTGGAATTGTGTTATATTTTGGTCACTGTTCCCTAGGTGCCCATCGACTTGTACTTCTGTTATTCTATCTGGCCTGTTGCTTAACCCCTTAACGACCGCCGATACACCTTTTAGCGGCGGTCTTTAAGGGAACATAAACCACAGCGCCCTTCATAGAATCATAGAATCATAGAATCGTAGAGTTGGAAGGGACCTCCTGGGCCATCTGGTCCAACCCCCTGCTCAAAGCAGGATTCGCTAAATCATCCCAGTTAGATGTCTGTCCAGCCTCTGTTTGAAGACTTCCATTGAAGGAGAACTCACCACTTCTCGTGGCAGCCTGTTCCACTCATTGATCACTCTAACTGTCAAAAAGTTTTTTCTAATATCTAATCTGTGTCTCCTCCCATTCAGCTTCATCCCATTGCTTCTAGTCTTTCCTTGTGCAAATGAGAATAAAGTTGATCCTTCTACAATGTGACAGCCCTTTAGATATTTGTAGACAGCTATTAAGTCTCCTCTCAGTCTTCTCTTTTGCAAACTAAACATTCCCAAATCCTGCAACCTTTCCTCATAAGACAGGGTTTGCAGACCGGTCACCATTCTGGTCGCTCTTTTCTGAACTTGCTCCAATTTGTTGATGTCTTTTTTAAAATGTGGTGCCCAAAATTGGACACAATATTCCAGATGAGGTCTGACCAAAGAGGAGTAGAGGGAAATAATTACTTCACGTGATCTAGACTGTATGCTTCTGTTAATACATCCTAGAATTGCATTTGCCTTTTTTGCTGCTGCATCACACTGTTGACTCATATTCAGTCTGTGATCTATTAGTATACCCAAGTCTTTTTCACATGTGCTGTCACTTAGCCCTATTCCTCCCATTCTATATATGCTTTTTTCATTTTTATTGCCCAGATGTAGTACTTTGCATTTCTCCCTGTTAAAAACCATTCTGTTAGTTGCTGCCCACTTCTCCAGTTTATTTAAATCTTTTTGAATCCTCTCTCTCTCTTCTCTAGTATTAGCTATCCCTCCTAGCTTTGTGTCATCAGCAAATTTAATCAGTTTACCCTCAATTCCTTAATCTAAATCGTTGATAAAGATGTTGAACAATACAGGGCCCAGGACAGAGCCCTGTGGTACCCCACTTGAGACATTCTTCCAACTGGATGTGCAGCCATTTACGACCACTCTTTGGGTCCGATCACTAAGCCAGTTATGAATCCACCTAACAGTTGCCTTGTCCATTCCATACTTAGTCATTTTTTCAATAAGGATTGTATGAGAGACTTTGTCAAATGCTTTGCTGAAGTCAAGATATACTATATCTACAGCATTTCCTTGATCCACCCAATCAGTAATACCGTCATAGAAGGAAATTAAATTAGTCTGACATGACTTATTAGTTACAAACCCATGCTGACTCTGTTTAATCACTTCATTCTTATCCAAGTATTGACATACATGTTGTTTAATAATTTGTTCAAAGATCTTTCCTGGTATAGAAGTCAGACTCACCGGCCTATAGTTGCCTGGGTCCACCTTCTTCCCCTTTTTGAAGATAGGAACAACATTTGCTCTTCTCCAGTCTTCTGGCACTTCTCCTGTTCTCCAAGAATTTTCAAAGATTATGGAGAGGGGTTCAAAAATTTCTTCTGCTATCTCCTTCAGTACTCTGGGGTGTAATTCATCTGGACCTGGAGACTTGAATTCATTTAGGTTAGCTAAGTGTTTCCTCACTATCTTTCTGTTTATAAATATCCTGGATTCTTCTATTCCCTTAATAGGACAGTGAATAACAGTTGATGTTACATTTCCTTTCTGAGAGAAAACAGATGCAAAATAGGAATTTAAAAGTTCAGCCTTCTCAACATCCTGTCTTACCATTTCATCATTTTCATCCTGTAAAAATCCTATAGTATCTTTGACTTTTCTTTTACTTTTGATATATCCCCAAAATCCTTTATTATTGCTTTTGACATCTCTTGCAAGTCTCAATTCATTTTCAGCTTTAGATAATCTGATTTGTGCCCTGCAGGTTCTGCAGACAGCATTATATTCTTCTTTAGATATGCCTCCCTCTTTCCATTTTATAAACATTTTTTTCTTCCTTTTTAGCATGTGCTTAAGTTCTGTGTTCATCCATCCTGGTTTCCTTAAATGCTTCCTATTCTTCCCTCTTTTCGGAATTGTTAACAACTGTGCTTTGAGAATTTCATTTTTCAAGATTTCCCATCCTTCCTGGACATTTTTGTCTTTAAGGATATCCAGCCATTGGATCCCTCCAATTCTCTTTCTGAATCCCTTAAAATCTGCCTTTCTGAAATGTAACCTTGACGTCTGAGTCTTCACAGGTCTTCCGCCTCTAGTTATCCAAAATTCTAAAATAGCATGGTCGCTACCTCCTAGGGTCCCAGCCACTTTTACCTCCTCAACCATTTCCTCCCTGTTTATAAGGATTAGATCCAAGGTAGCAGTTCCCCTTGTTTTCTCCTTTACCTTTTGGAAGATAAAGTTGTCAGCAAGAGAGGATAAGAATTTCCTTGACCTGTTAGTTTTGCCTGAGAGAGATTCCCAACAAATGTCTGGATAGTTGAAATCTCCCATGACAACTATGTCATATTTTTTGGAGAACTTGGCCATTTGATGCATAAAGAGTTCATCCATATCTACAGCTTGCACAGGCGGCCTGTAGTAAATGCCTACAATGGTGTCCTTTCCATTGTTCTGTCCTTGTATTCTTACCCAAACAGTTTCCACAGAACTCCCAGTCTCTGAAGCTTCAATCTCTGTGCAGATATACGCATTTCTAACATACAATGCGACACCCCCTCCTCGTTTATCAAGTCTGTTTCTTGCAAATAAGTTGTATCCTTCTAGTCTTGTATTCCAGTCATGTGTATTGTCCCACCAAGTTTCAGTGATTCCAATGACATCATATTTCTTTTCCTGTGTTAGTAGTTCCAATTCTCCTTGTTTGTTGCCCATGCTTTGTGCATTAGTATAGAAACATTTTAGTTTGTGATTGGTTTCTCTTTCTCCAATATTTTTATTAATTAGATTCTTTCGTCTTTGTTCTTCCTTTCCACTTCTAATAGCAGAGTTCTCAATAGCATTTGTCAGGTGTATGGCTTTTTCTGGTCTTTTGCTTCCCTTCCCATGTTGTTCTAGTTTAAAGCTCTCCTTACAAGTGTAGCAAGGCGACTTCCAAATACCTGCTTTCCAGTCTTCGTAAGGTGCACCCCATCTCTAGCAAGTAGTCCATCGTATAAGTAGTTCACTCCGTGATCCAGAAATCCAAATCGTTGCTGACGGCACCATCGACGTAGCCAGTTGTTCACCTGCAGAATCTTATTCCACCTCCTTGTTCCATGGCCATCCACTGGGAGGATGGAAGAGAAGACCACCTGCGCTCCCAGTTCTTTCACTTTCTTGCCTAAGTCTTCAAAGTCTCTGCAGATGGTTTCCAGGTCGTTTCTTGCGGTGTCATTTGTCCCCACATGTAGTAGCAGGAATGGGTAGTCATCTGTAGGTCTGAAGAGTCCTGATATCCTGTCAGACACATCTTTAATTTTTGCACCTGGAAGACAGCACATTTCTCTTGAAGTTATTTCCGGTCTGCAGATAGCGGCCTCTGTTCCTCTCAACAGGGAATCCCCCATGACCACCACTCTCCGTTTCTTCTTCACAACATTTTTCTTTCTCCATCCAGGAGGACTCTGAAGGCGTACAAGGTTGCTGTTTGTTGGCAAAGTCTTATCCTGATGTATTTCTTCATCGTTTTCCTGCGTGAGAGCCTGGTACTGGTTTCTGAGCAGTATGGGTGCTGACTGCCTCCTGATCCTCCTGCTTCTCTGGGTCACTTGTCTCCATTCCTCTGTTTCTTCAGGTGCACTTCGAATTTCTTCTCTTTCTGTAACATGAAGAGATAATTCTGCTCTGTCCAAGAACTCTTCACCTTCCTTAATGATCTTCAACGTAGCTAACCTCTCTTCGAGATTTTGCAACTTTTCCTCCAACAGGGTCACAAGCTTGCATTTGTGGCATGTGAAGTTTGGCTTTTCCACTGGTAAATCTGTGAACATGTAGCAAGAAATGCAGCTCACCAAATGACTCCTGGCCTCTTCCATCTTGAGATTTCTTAAAAACGATGAAAGATGAGCGCGCGGTTTTTCCGATTTCCTCTTTTCAGCTGCAACGGCCAAAACCCAGTGATCGTTGAGCTCGCGGAGACTCTTCACTTATCCCAGAAGGCACTGTGAATATGCAAATGATCTCCTCAAGACTCTTCCCCTGGTTAACGGCTTCCCCTTAATTAACGGCGCTGAGATTTAAGTGAATAGCGTCCCCCAGTGTCGGATTTTCTCCGGGGTCTCGGCTGCCGGGGGTAGCCGAGACCCCAGAGAACAGGAATCGGGTCGGATTTTACCGACCCCGTTTTTGCGATGGCCGTTATTAACCCTAACGGCGACCGCAAAAAAAAAAAAAAGCCGCGATTTTCAATTAAATTTCTCTCTCCTCTGATGTGATCGCACATCAGAGGAGAGAGAAAGAGGGTCCCCGATCCCCCCCTTATATTCTCCGGTGGTCCTGGGCTCCGTTCCGGGCTCCGGTGGGCGCCGCCATCTTGGAAAATGGCGGGCGGCTCATGCGCAGTGCGCCCGCCTGGAATCTGCCAAACGGCAGATTCCATACATTTATTTTGATCACTGTGATAAAGTATCAAAATAAAAAAAAGTAAAAAACGCACACACACACTAATACATAATAATTTTTTTTTTTGTTTTTTCAAATTTTTCATTAGGGTTAGGGCTAGGGTTGGGGTTAGGGTTAGAATTAGGGTGTGTGCACACGCTGCGGATTCTACAGTACTATTCTAATCTATCTAAAATGAAATCCGCAATGCACATTCTGTGGATTTTTCCGCGTGGATTTGCTGCGGTTTCAAATCCGCAGCATGTCAATTCTTTGTGCCGATTCTGCTGCGGTTTGGCACCAGCTCAATGACAGGGTGTCAAACCGCAGGGGAAATCCGCAGGCAAAACTGCAGAAAAACTGCAGATAATCCGTAGGTCTTTTGACCTGCGGATTTTCTCAAATCCGCGGGGAAAAATCCGCAGAGCATTACGCAGCGTGTGCACACACCCTTATGGTTAGGGTGTGTGCACACACTGCGGATTCTGCTGCAGATTTTTCTGCGTAGATTTGGCTAAATCCGCAGGTCAAATAACCTGCATTTTACCTTCGGATTGCAGATTAGCCTACATTTTTCCCCTGCGGTTTGACACCTGTAATGGAGCAGGTGTCAAACCGCTGCGAATTCTGCATAAAGAAGTGACATGTGGCGGATTTCAAACCACAACAAATCTGCACAGAAAAATCTGCAGCGTGTGCATTGCATTTTTCATTTTCCATAGAAAAAGAAGGTACTGTACAACGCAGCAGAAACTGCTGCGGATCCGCAGGGCCAAATCCGCTGTGGATCTGCAGCAGATTCTGCAACGTGTGCACACACCCTTAGAATTAGGGTTAGGGTAAGGCTAGTTTCACACTAGCGTATGCCCGAGGTGCGGAGGGCTGCAGACTTCCTCTGTGCAGCTCCGTCCTCGGCCGCAGCTCCTCCCGTCAGCTCCGCCTACCTCGGCATGCGTACCCTATCTTTTGCATTGGGTATGCAGGCCGTGCCGATGTATGCGGATGCCTCCGCATGTGTCGTTTTGACGGTGCGGCGACCACACCAAAATGCAACATGTTGCGTTCGACGCGGGTCGCCGCACCGTCAAAATGACGCATGTGGAGGCATCCGCATACATCGTCACAGCCTGCATACCTAATGCAAAAGATAGGGTACACATGCCGAAGTAGGCGGAGCTTACGGGAGGAGGTGCGGCTGTCTGCAGCCCTCCGCACCACACCCGTACGCTAGTGTGAAACTAGCCTTAGGGTATCGTTACACCTAGCGATGTACCAGCGATCCCGACCAGCGATATGACGCGGTCAGGATCGCTGGTGCATCGCTAGGTGGTCGCTAGTGAGCTGCCACACAGGCAGATCTCACCAGCAACATCGCTGGGGTCGGGGATCGCTACTTACCTGTCAGACGCGGCGATCCTGCGTCCTCCCGCCCAGCTCCACGGAATGGTCCAGGAGCTTCTCGCGCGATCAGCGATAACCAGCGGGGGAGCCGGTCAGAGGTAAGTATCACATGTAGCGATATCGCTAGCAATATCGCTGCAACGTCACAAAATCGGTGACTTTACAGCGATATTGCTAGCGATATCGCAGTGTGTAACGGGGGCTTTAGAATTGTTTCCAGGTTACCACCTGACAGCACCCTGGAGGACGTCCTCATCCGTAGTGAGACAGGAAACCACAAGAGTTTAAAAGGATCCTCCCCCTACCATCCCTCACTGTTTTTCCTGTCCCACTGCGGATAGGAACGACGAGAGTATCCGACAGTTCCTTGCAGATGGTCAGGATCGGGGGGCACAGCCTTTTCCCTTCCTACCGGGAGATATTTGCAGCTGACACCCGACAGAGGGTCCCTCAGCTACTCCGGTGTAGCGCTGCTCCCGGATGCCGGGTCGCTTCCTCCTGACGGGGGCTCTCGACCCTTGACGCCACCACTGCAGCCGCCTCTGGTGAGTCTTCCAAGCCCACAAGCGGTCCACCGGCAGCAGTGGGCCTTCCCCGCCTGTCCCGGAGAGTTCGAGGAGAGGTGGACCGGAGGTAACATGCGCGCATCACGGACCGGGGGAAGCCGCCCCACCGGAGGAGGACGCGCAGCCCGGGGCACGCGTCGCAGGGCGTGCGGCGCAGGCCGGGGAGCGTGTCACCGGCGGGAGCACGTCACTTCCGGTCGCGTCATCAGGCGGGACGCGTCACTTCCGGTCGCGTCATCGGCTCAGACGCGTCACATCCGGTCACGGCGCCACTAAGGCCTCTGACAGCGACCGGTCAGTACCACACACAGCAGCGGTGTAGGACCACCAGTGAAGTGGGCAGGCGTCCGGAGGAGCAGGTCGGCAGCAGCCCAGTGGTACGCAGGCTCTACTCCAGAGGAGCAAGGCGCAGAGAGCCAGGAGGCCCGTCATAGCTTATGGATGTGTATTTCCACAGTGGCAGCAGCGGTGGTTTCCATCACTACGAGAAGATGGAGGACCAGGCTAAGACGGAGGTGGGAGCAGAGAGCCAGGGTCACGTGAGTAACCTCTGAAAGAGGTCACTGCAGAGCCCGTAAGGACAGACCCCACAGAACCCCGTGTTTTGTATGTTCTAGGGGGGAGCCTCAACCTCTGAGAGAAAGGAACCTAAACGGAAAGATAAAAAGTGTCCAGTTTGCGCTAAGAAGCTGAAGGACACGTGGCAAAAGACACTCTGTGACGCCTGTGCAAGGCGTGTAGTGGGGGGAGGAACAGGCTACCTTCATGTCTAACATGAGAGCGATAATCAGGGAGGAAGTACAGGCCTCAGTATCCGGTCTAACCACTCCCCAGACCCCACAGCCAAATCCCCAGTTATCCAGGAAAAGACAGGGAGTCGGATACATCATGCGAAGACATTATATCCGAGTCTGACGCAGAGGAAGAAGAGATCAGAGAGCACCCAGAAAGGGGAAGGAAATACCTGTTTTCGTCGGGGGATACAGACGAACTATTGGGGGTGGTGCAGCAGATTGAGGAACCCCCTCCTTCCCTTTCGATACAGGACGAGATGTTCAGAGGGTTACGCTCCCAAACTTCGATGGTCTTCCCATTAAATGCCCACATACGGGCGATGATACTGGAGGAATGGGAGGAGGCGGAGAAAAGGTTAACTATCCCTAGAGACTTCAGATTGCGTCTGCCGTTTGACCCTGAGGAGGTCAAAGTCTGGGAGGAAGTCCCTAAGATATACATCCCGGTAGCAAAAGTATCAAGAAAGACGGCAATTCCGTTCGAGGATTCCTCAAGTTTGAAAGAACCCCTAGATTGGAAAGCAGATGGACTCTTAAAGAAGGCTTGGGAAACCTCAGCTGCGGTCATAAAAACGAATATAGCCGCGACATCGGTAGCACGCTTCATGCATCTATGGATAGATGACCTGGAGGAGCACCTGTCAGATAGAACCCCGAGGGAAACCATCCTAAAGTCCCTTCCTTTACTTAAGTTAGCTACGGGGTTTTTGGCCGACGCCTCAGCAGAATTAGTTAGATTCACGGCCAGAAGCCAGGCCTTATCCAACACAGCCAGAAGAGCTATCTGGCTTAAGAGTTGGACGGGCGACATGCAGTCAAAAAATAAACTGTGCTCAATTCCCTTCTCGGGAGGCAGGGTCTTCGGGCCCGTACTCGACGACATCTTAGAGAAGGCATCAGACGAAAAAAAGGGGTTCCTGGAAGAGAAAAGTAAAAGATACCAGCCCTTTCGTAGACCCCGTTACAACCAGAGAACGGACTACAGGGGGAAGGGGAAATCAGGTCGATGGAGCTACCCCAAAGGAGGCGAGGGTAGAAATAGGAACAGAGATAACATCTTTTCCGGCCCAGGGTCCAGCTCCCGGAAGAAATGACGCCACCAGAGTATGGGGGCGATTGCTCAAATTCTCGGGAGAATGGCAGAAAGTCACCTCCAGCCCCTTGGTATTACAGGTCATCTCGAAGGGGTACAAAATAGAGTTCAACTCCCTGCCCCCGAACAGATTTTTAGTAACCAGTTCTCGCCTCAGTTCAGCTTCCCCCATGTGGTTGGACATTCAAGATCTCTTAGACATAGAAGCGGTGACTCCGGTTCCCGCTCAGGAGGAAGGCAGAGGACACTACTCGAGCCTCTTCGCAATAAAAAAACCTTTGGGGGAAACCCAAACTATAATAAACTTCAAACCCCTAAACAAATGGGTAACTTACAGGCGCTTCAAAATGGAGTCGATAAAATTTACGATTCCTCTTCTAGGGAAGGGCGTGGTAATGTGCACGTTAGATCTAAAAAACGCATATTACAATGTCCCTATCCACCCGGATCACCAAAGGTACCTCAGGTTCGCGGTCGAAAGAGACAGCACAATATACCACTATCAATTTCGCTGCCTACCCTTCGGCCTAACATTAGCACCGAGGATCTTCACAAAAATAATGAAAGAGGTACTGGCCCACCTAAGGGCCCGAAACATCACGGTGGTCCCGTATTTAGACGACTTCTTGATTATAGCCGATTCAGTAACCCAGCTCAGGGTCGACTGTCAATCCTCAATCTCCACGCTGCAGAATTTAGGATGGGTCATAAATTGGTCAAAGTCAGATCTTATACCCAAACCCAGAATAAAATTCTTGGGGGTCATGTTAGACTCAGAAAGGAGAGTGTCTTATCTACCAGCCGAAAAGAAGACCTTGATACCGGAGAAAATTCGTTAGTTCTGAAAGAGTTGGGTATCGGTCAGAGACACAATGAGAGTCCTGGGGCTGATGACTTCTTGCATTTCCTGTGTCAGATGGAGTCAGTTACACTCCCGCGACCTGCAACACACGGTCCTAGCGTCCTGGGACAGAAAACAGTCCTCACTGGACAGCAAGATACGGTTAACCCGCCGGGCCAGAAGATCGCTACTATGGTGGACCGTGCAGAGAAACCTAAAGACGGGTGTCTCTTGGGTTCAGACCCCAGAGGTGGTAGTGACAACGGATGCAAGTCTATTCGGCTGGGGCGGACACGTTGCAGGAAAGTACTACCAGGGGCGATGGAGTCCGGAGGACAGCAGAAGATCCTCCAACATCAGAGAAATACATGCGGTCTGGAAAGTGCTGCTTGTTGCCGGGTCTCACGTGAAGAACAAACACGTCAAAATTCTGTCAGACAACACCACAACAGTGACCTTTCTCCGTCACCAAGGCGGACCAAGACATCCAACACTCCAGGCCTTAACATCAGATTTTCAGATGGGCAGAGAAAGAGGTCCTCTCAATCACAGCAGTGCATCTGGAGGGCTCCCGGAACCAGATCGCGGACTTCCTCAGCAGGAGAAGGATAACTGCAACAGACTGGGAGCTCAACAACGAGGTATTCAGCAGCCTGTGCGACCGTTGGAGACAACCAACGGTAGGCCTGTTCGCGGACAAAGGGAACGCAAAACTCAGGACCTTTTATTCCCTGAACCCACTGGGAAATCCGGCAGGAATAGATGCCCTATCACAATCCTGGAGCAGGGGCCAGTTGTACGCCTTCCCGCCTCTAGCGCTCATTCCACAAGTCCTCAGGAAAATCTGCGAGGACAGAGCCAGCGTCATATTGGTAGTTCCCTACTGGCCAAGAAGAAGTTGGTTTCCCCTGCTCAGAAAGCTGGCAGACGAGGAACCCGTTCTCCTACCAAGAAGGAAAGATCTTCATCAAGGTCCGGTCCTACATCAAAAACCAGAAGCCTTCCAGCCTGGATCCTGAGCGGCAGATCCTAAAAGCAAGGTGTCTATCGGACGAAGTCATCTCTACCCTACAAGCAAGTAGGAAACCCGTGACCGCGGCAGTATATAATAAAATCTGGAAAAAATTCTGCAGATTCTGTGGAGAGGAGACAGTCGGAACTGACCAGCCTGACATCCCGAAAATACTCGACTTCTTGCAGGAGGGGTTCAGGAAAGGCCTTAGACCCAGTACTCAGAGTACAGATAGCAGCCTTGAGCGTGTTCTACGACTCAGCTCTGTCGGCACACCCGTGGGTAGCCCGGTTCTCAAGACCAGTACAGAGACTTAAACCTTTAATTAGAAAGAGCATAGCACCTTGGGACCTCAACCTAGTCCTCAATATGCTATGCAAGCAGCCATATCAGATAGGGGCAGAAATGAGCTTGGGTAATCTCTCTTTCAAAACAGCTTTTTTAGTCGCAGTCACCTCAGCCAAGAGGTTGGGAGAACTGCAGGCCTTATTGACCCGGGATCCCTACTTACAGGTGTTTAGTGACCGCATAGTCTTAAGGGCATGTCACACTAAGAGATATCGCTAGCAATATCGCTATAACTAGTGACGTTATAGCGATATTGCTAGCGATATCTCTGTGTCTGATACTTACCAGCGATCGGCTCCCCCGCTGGTTATCGCTGATCGCGTGACAACGTTCAGGACTGTTTCTCGTTGTCAGCTTCCTGTGGCGCTTCCTGTTGTGAGGACGAGCGACGCGTGGAGCTGGGCGGGAGGACGCAGGATCGCCTGGTGTGACAGGTAAGTAGCGATCCCCGTCCCCAGCGATGTCGCTAGTGAGATCTGCCTATGTGGCAGCTCACTAGCGACCACTTAGCGATGTACCAGCGATCCTGACCGCATCATATCGCTGGTCGGGATCGCTGGTACATCGCTAAGTGTGACAGTACCTTTAAGACTCGACCCGGCCTTCCTTCCCAAAGTTGTCTCAAACTCCAACATGAATCAGGAGGTAGTACTCCCTTCTTTTTTCCAGTCTCCCAAGAATAGCAGAGAAAAAGCCTACCATAACTTGGATGTTAGGGAAACTGTACTCGGGTATCTGGACGCAACCAGACCCTGGAGGCAGGATAGCAACCTCTTTGTCCAATACAGAGGTCCTAACAAGGGGAAGAATGCGTCAAAATCGACAATAGCAAGGTGGATTAGATCCACTATTAGCATAGCCTACAGAGCACAGGGTCAGATTCCCCCAGGGAACCTTAGAGCCCACTCAACCAGAGCCATGGCGGCATCATGGGCAGAAAGGGGGGGGGCTTCGGCAAAACAGATCTGCAGGGCTGTGTCTTGGACCAGTCTTAGTACTTTCTCCAAGCACTATAAACTTGACATAGCATCCACACAGCTTGCATTTGGGAGAAAAGTACTCCACGCAGTAGTCCCGCCCTAGAACCAATATACTTTGTTACTTCTCCAGGGTGCTGTCAGGTGGTGACCTGTAAAATGGTAATTAGACCTACCGGTAATTGTGTTTCCAGGAATCCATCCTGACAGCACTGTTAGATCCCTCCCGATAATACTTTCCATACAACTGTGATGTAACATGTGTATGAAGAATGATGTTTAAATAAAGTCTATATTTGCATCCATCCAGAGGTGTTACTTTGTGAAATCACTGAGGGATGGTAGGGGGAGGATCCTTTTAAACTCTCGTGGTTTCCTGTCCCACTACGGATGAGAAGGACGTCCTCCAGGGTGCTGTCAGGATGGATTCCTGGAAACACAATTACCGGTAGGTCTAATTACCGTTTTTTTTATTTTCACGGCTCTGCGTTTATAAACTTCTGTGAAGCACTTGGGGGTTCAAAGTGCTCACCACACATCTAGATAAGCTCCTTGGGGGGTCTAGTTTCCAAAATGAGGTCACTTGTGGGGGGTTTCTACTGTTTAGGCACATCAGGGGCTCTGCAAACGCAACATGACGCCCCCAGAACATTCCATCAAAGTCTGCATTCCAAAATGGTGCTCCTTCCCTTCCAGGCTCTCCCATGCGCCCAATCAGTGGTTCCCCCCCACATATGGGGTATCAGCGTACTCGGGACAAATTGCACAACTACTTTTGTGGTCCAATTTCTCCTGCTACCCTTGGGAAAATAAAAAATACCAGGCTAAAAAAATCATTTTTGAGGAAAAAAAATAATTTTTTATTTTCACGGCTCTGCATTTATAAACTTCTGTGAAGCACTTGGGTATTCAAAATGCTCACTACATAACTAGATAAGCTCCTTAGGGGGTCTAGTTTCCAAAATGGGGTCACTTGTGGGGAGTTTCTACTGTTTAGGCACATCAGGGGCTCTGCAAACGCAACATGAAGCCCCCAGAACATTCCATCAAAGTCTGCATTCAAAATGGCTCTCCTTCCCTTCCAGGCTCTCCCATGGGCTCTACGTTATAAACTTCTGTGAAGCACTTGGAGGTTCAACGTGCTCACCACACATCTAGATAAGTTCCTTACGGGGTCTAGTTTCCAAAATGGGGTTACTTGTGGGGTGTTTTCACTGTTGTTTAGGCACATCAGAGGCTCTCTAAACGCACAGGGCGTCAAATCTCAAATCCAGCCAATTCTGCGTTGAAAAAGTCAAACGGCGCTCCTTCTGTTCCAATCCCTGCCGTGCGCCCAAAAAGTGGTTTACCCCCACATATGGAGTATCAGCATACTCAGGACAAATTGCACAACAACTTTTGGGGTCCAATTCCTCTTGCTATCCTTGGTAAAATAAAAAATAGGGAGCAAAAAGATCATTTTTGTGAAAAAGAAATGATTTTTTATTTTTACGGCTGTACGTTATAAACTTCTGTGGAGCACTTGGGGGTTGCAAGTGCTCACCACACATCCAGATAAGTTCCTTAGGGGGTCTAGTTTCCAAAATGGGGTCACTTGTGGGGGGGTTTCCACTGTTTAGGCACATCAGAGGCTCTCTAAATACAACATGGCGTCAGATCTCAAATCCAGCCAATTCTGCGTTGAAAAAGTCAAACGGCACTCCTTCCGTTCCAATCCCTGCCATGCGCCCAAAAAGTGGTTTACCCCCACATATGTGGTATCAGCGTATTCAGGAGAAATTGCACAACAAATTTTTTGGTTCATTTTCTTTTCTAACACTTGTGAAAATAAAAAAAAATTGTTCTAAATTAATTTTTTTGCAAAAAAAAAGTTAAATGTTAATTTTTTCCTTCCACATTGCTTCAGTTCCTGTGAAGAGCGAAAAGGGTTAATAAACTTCTTGAATGTAGTTTTGCGCACCTTGAGGGGTCCAGTTTTTAGAATGGTGTCACTTTTGGGTATTTTCTGCTATGTACACCCCTCAAAATGTCTTTAAATATGATGTGGTCCCTTAAAAAAATGGTTTTGTAAATTTTTTTGTAAAAATGAGAAATCGCTGCCCAACTTTTAACCCTTATAACTTCCTAACAAAAAAAAAAAATTTGTTTCCAAAATTGTGCTGATGTAAAGTAGACATGTGGGAAATGTTATTTATTAAGAAATTTGTGTGACATCTCTCTGATTTAAGGGCATAAAAATTTAAAGTTTGAAAATTGCAAAATTTTAAAAATTTTCACCATATTTCGTTTTTTTTCATAAATATACACAAGTCATATCGAAGAAATTTTACCACTAACATGAAGTACAATATGTGACGAAAAAACATTTTCAGAATCAGCGGGATCCGTTAAAGCGTTCCAGAGTTATAACCTCATAAAGTGACAGTGGTCAGAATTGTAAAAATTGGCCCGGTCATTAAGTTGCAAAATGGCTCTGTCACGAAGGGGTTAAAATTAAGTCCAGAAGGGCTGTCCCTCTAGTTGGGCCCTGCACAAGTTGTGACAGATAATTTTCCTTGGTCACTGACAGAAATTGGTTTCCTTTCTGAGATACGCAGGTTTCAGTTTCCCAGTCTATGTCGGGGTAGTTGAAGTCCCCCATAATAATCACCTCATTGTGATTTGCTGCTTTGTCTATTTGTTTCAATAATACATTTTCAGTGGTTTCTGTTATATTTGGTTGCTTATAACAAATCCCTATGAGGATTTTATTACTTTTCCCTCCTTGTATCTCCACCTATAGAGACTCCACCTCTTCATTTCCCTCTTGTATATCTTCTCTTAGTGTGGGCTTTAAAGTGGACTTTATATATAGACCGACTCCACCCCCTTTCCTTTTTTTACGATTCCTCCTAAACAAATCATATCCTTGCAAGTTAGCCGCCCAGTCCTAGCTGTCGTCTAACCATGTCTCAGTTATTCCTACTATGTGGTATTTTTCCTCATACATTACCAACTCCAGATCTTCAATCTTATTGGTCAGGCTTCTTGCTTTGGTCCTGCGTTGCGTTGGTACATAGTGGGTATTACTGACCGCATTGTTTCTCTTACCATACTAGAGAGGTGGACACAGACATAACAAGGCCCCTGGGCAAGAACATGATATGGGACCTCTGCAATCCAAAAATGGAACTGTGGCAGAAGTTGCTTCATGCTTTGAAGTGAAAGTGGCCCCCTTACTGCTTTTGTCCCTGTGTACAGGTTGTACCAATGGTACGCCTACCCCTGCCGTAATGCATACATCAAATAGCATTATGTGAAAGCATCAGGAACTTCATGTTCTTGATTATAATTATTTCCTTTACAGGTTCCAGTGCAACCTATGACAACTTCTTGTCCATGGGTCGAATGTGCTTGAGAAGAACCACACACAGTCCATGAGCAGGTTTCTTGCTTGAACTGTTCTTGAGGCAGAAAAGCTTCCACATACTATCCCATGCCTAGAACTATGTTTGAATATCCAACATGATAAGAATAGATATTGAGCTAGTGATGAGTGAGTATACTCGTTGCTCAGGTTTTCCCGAGCATGCTCGAGTGTCCTCTGTATTTTAGCATGCTCGGAGATTTAGTTTTTGTCAACGCAGCTGTATGATTTGCGGTTGCTAGACAGCCTGAATACATTGTTAGGGAATCCCCACATGTATTCAAGCTGTCTATCAGCTGCAAATCATACAGCTGCGTTGACAAAAACTAAATCTCCGAGCATGCCAAAATACACAGAGGACACTCGAGCATGCTCGGGAAAACCCAATCAACAAGAACACTCGCTCATCACTAATACTGACAAATCCATTATATGTCTTTCCAAGTGTCTTTCATATTGTGGACCCCAAAACACTAATTCTATATATGCTGTTTAAATAATGCACCGTCATGTGAACAGCCATCTGTCTGCCACTTGTGTTAGATACTGGATGGTGGTGGACAGGATGAAAATTAGTACAAAACCTAATTATTAAAAAACTCTTAATTTTTGATACATACAAAAGAAAGTAAATGAATGCTGATTGCTATATTATTGCTCAGTGCTTGTTTAGGAAATTGTATTTGCCTGTGTAAGGCTAGGTTCACATTTGCGTTTGATTCTGCAGCGTATCATCCACATTCTCAAACACATGCAAAAACGCATGTTAATGCAGCATTTTTTATCCACATCATCTTACGCATGATGGCAAAAAATGCAGCATGTACATGCATGTGTATGCGTTTTTGCATGCGTTTGCATTTTTTATGCACAGGCGTTAGAAATTTCCAATTTTTTCCAGTATATTTTCCTTGACATCAGACACCCAGTAGGTGTGTCTCATGGGATTTATATATATATAGACACACTGCACTGAGGAAATCCTCGTCTTTGGCTGCGGTACCTAGCTGCAAGATGACCTGGACTGCTTTCTAGAAGATCTGGATTTACAATTGAAGTTGGCTGCTGCCTTTGCTTGTCAAGAACACTGAAGAAGAGAAAGACTGAGAAGACGTCGTCGTCGCTATTGGCAACACCCCATCCTTGAACTTTGAGAGAGTCGTGGAGCCTACCACTCTTTGTACAACGAGCTGCAGCAAAACCCGGAGAAGTTTTTTTAACTACACAAGGATGTTGCAACAGAGCTTCCATGATTTGCTGCTACGTGTCCAAGGATCCATTGCCAGGCAGGACACACAGCTCTGTCGAGCAATTCCTGCTGAGGAACGTCTCTTGGTCACCCTGAGGTATGTAGTGTTGAAAAAGAAACTCCTGTCACAAATAACCCTAACCCTACCCTATCCCTAACCCTAAGCAGTGTACTGATTTTTGTTTTTCATTTTCTTTTCTGCAGATTCCTGGCTACTGGAGAGACATTGTCCTCATTACATTTCCAATTCCGGATTGGAGTACTCTTTCTGGGATTATTGTAGACACTTGTCGTGCTTTAGTTGGTATTCTGCGGCAAGAATTCCTCCCCCAACCCACAAGTGAACTCTGGATTGAAAATGTTTCCAAATTCCAGGAAATTTGCAATTTTCCTAACTGGGTGGGGGCTGTGGATGGCAAACACATTAGGAGTATGAAACCATCTGGTAGTGGAACATAGTACTTCAATTATAAAAAAATATTTTTCCATTGTTCTAATGGCTATTGCAGATGCCAATTGTAGATTTGTTGCCGTGGACATTGGCTCATTTGCACAAGGCAATGACTCACAGACGTGCAAAAACTCAGACATGGGTCAACATCTGTATGGGAATGATTTTAATTTTCCACCGCCACGACCTCTGCCCAACACTGACCGCTAATGCCTTCTGTTGTTGGTGGTGACGAGGCATTCCAAATCTGTGACAACCTCATTAAACCATACTCAAGTCGGAACTTAAATCACAGAAAAAAAAATTTCAGCTACAAACTGACAAGGGCACGAAGAACTGTGGAGTGTGCATTTGGATTGCTGGTATTAAAATGGCGCATTTTGTGCACATCCATTAATCTAAAAATTGACACTCTTGACGAGGTTGTGAAAGCATGTGTAGTTCTGCACAACTACATCATGGTAAAAGAGCTACCAAGCTTACAACCTGAGGAACCTGTTACATTGCATGATTACCAATTTCACCCTATGAGAACCACAGTGGAAGTTGCCCAGATGAGGGATAAGTTTGCTGCTTACTTTGTTTCAGATAATGGACTTGTGGCATAGAAAGACAAAATTATTTAAGCCACTAAGTTAAATGTACCTGTTATGTTTAAAACATACCTGTAATGTCAAACATTACATACCTGTTATGTTTAAATGTACCTGTGATGTTACCATGTACATGTAATGTAATTTACCCTTAATGTTTGCTGAGATAAATATAAACTACCTTCTGGTCTATTAAGGTCGGCTTCCAGGCGGTCAAGGCAATTGTTGACTTCCTTGAACCCACTCTTCACTCTGTCAGCAATCAACCTAACCCCATCCTGGAAGGCTGAGCTTAATTGCAGAAACTCGGGCATGCCTGACCTCTTCCAGGCCCTCTGCCACTGACGAGAAGACCCAACAAAAGCAGAGGCAGAGGGCTGGGATAGGGGAAAACCTGATGGACCGGCTGCCTCTTCCCCAGCCTCTGAAGCCTGCAAGATTTCTCCATCGCTGGTGGAGGACTGGAAATGTGTCTTTTCAGTGGCTGGTAGCCAAGGGGCTACTTCAACCAAGGATGATCCGGGTTGTGTGGTGCTGCACCAGGTCCTGTGTGGAAAAGGGAAAACATTAGTTCAAAAATCAAGGTTGTGTTGTGCTGCTCCTGGTTCTGTGTGTAGAAAAAAATTAAACATTAGTAAAAAAGAAAAAAATCTATACTTACGTTAGCTGAGTAAGCGTAGGCCTCAGAAAGGCAAGGTCCCGGTGGTACTTGTATTTGTGGAACCTTGCAGCAAAACCACTTTGAACCCGAACTTCCTTTCACATGTCCTTGTTGAAGTGGTCCTTCATCGAGCGCCAACGGATTTTGATTCACTTCACTGTGAAGGAGGAAAAAATAATAATAATTAGATTGGCAAATAAGCTTTAATGGGGATAAATGTAAGGTCATGCATTTGGGTAGCACAAACAAGATGTATAATTATGTGCTTAATTGTAAAACACTGGGCAAAACTGTCACTGAAAAAGAGCTGGGTGTATGGGGGGACGACAAACTCACATTTAGTGGCCAGTGTCAGGCAGCTGCTGCAAAGGCAAATAAAATAATGGGATGCATTAAAAGAGGCATAGATGCTCATGAGGAGAGCATAATTTTACCTCTATACAAGTCACTAGAATATAAATTGAATATAAACACATGGGCCATGCACACAGTGAACAAGTCTGTAGGACAGTGTTCACACCACCAAAAGACTGAAACACAAAAAAACTCAGTATAAAGGGCCTGTCACACTAAGCGATATCGCTAGCAATATTGCTATAACGTCACTGGTTTTTGTGACGTTATAGCCATATTGCTAGCGATATCGCTGTGTCTGATACTTACCTCCGACCGGCTCCCCCGCTGGTTATCCCTGATCGCGTGAGAACGTCCTGGACTGTTTCTCGTCGTCAGCTTCCTGCTGGGCTTCCTGCTGTGGAGACGAGCGACGCGTGGACGCGGGCGGGAGGACGTCAGGATCGCCTCGTCTGACAGGTAAGCAGCGACCCCCGACCCCTGCGATGTCGCTGGTGAGATCTGCCTGTGTGGCAGCTCACTAGCGACCACCTAGCGATGCACCAGCGATCCTGACCGCATCATATCGTTGGTCGGGATCGCTGTTGCATCGCTAAGTGAGACAGTACCTTTACAAACGAATAAAAATACTCTGTTGTAAAAAAAGTAACAGTAAACAGCAAGTGCTAGTAAAAAGATGATAACAAAACAGGGTATTTGGTTGATAAGTTTTTTTGCAAAAAATGTATATTAAGCCGCTCTACCAAACTTCAAGATATTGCCATATCAGAGCAGTCCCTATCCGATGTATTTAAAAACCTGACCATGTGTATGGTAACTATATGAGCAGGATTCAAATTTACAACAGAGTATTTTTATACATTTGTTATACTGTGTTATTCTGTGTTTCAGTTTGTACAAGTCACTAGTGCGACCACACTTAGAATACTGTGTACAGTTCTGGTCTCCGGTGTATAAGAAAGACATAGCTGAACTGGAGCGGGTGCAGAGAAGAGCGACCAAGGTTATTAGGGAACTGGGGGGTCTGCAATACCAAGACAGGTTATTACACTTGGGGTTATTTAGTTTGGAAAATCGAAGGCTTAGGGGTGATCTTATCACAATGTATAAATATATGCGGGGACAATACAAAGACCTTTCTAATGATCTTTTTACTCTTAGACCTGTGATGGGGACAAGGGGGCATCCTCTACGTCTGGAGGAAAGAAGGTTTAAGCATAATCACAGACGCGGATTCTTTACTGTAAGAGCAGTGAGAATATGGAACTCTCTGCCATATGATGTTGTAATGAGTGATTCCCAACTAAAATTTAAGAAGGGACTGGATGCCATTCTTGAAAAGTATAATTTTACAGGGTATAAACAATAGTTTCCTTGATATTGCGTTGATCCAGGGAGCTAGTCTGTTTGCCGTATGTGGAGTCGGAAAGGAATTTTTTTCCCCCAATGTGAAGCTTATTGTTTGACACATGGGTTGTTTTTGCCTTCCTCTGGATCAACATGTTAGGGCAGGTTAGGACAGGATATGGGTTGAACTAGATGGACTTAAAGTCTTCCTTCAACCTTAATAACTATGTTACTATGTTGCTATGTAGAAAACATTGCACATCCATTCACAGGTCCACTGCTGTTTCAGACCACATTGCAATACTTACCAAAATCTGTTCTGGCACGCGGCGTGGCACGGTACCAACCAGGCAGCAGTGATATTGCCACTTCTTCCCAGAACCGTTGAATCACCACATTGTCGGAGTGCTGATGGTCACGGGTGTCCCACAACGGCATTCGCTCTTGCACAAGGTGGATTAGTTGTTCGTTGTCTATATCCAGTGTGGCTTCTTACCATTGTGAAACCTATAGATCAAATTGAAAAAAAGAGTTTTAAGTAAAAGTGAAAAAAAATTGTATTGCAACTCTGAAGAAAGGAATACTTACACTCCATCTTTCCACCTGAGACACATGAGCCCGACGACCCTGGGAAGAATCCTCTTCACTGCACTGCTCCTGCTCTTCATCACTGCCAGGTACCTGTAAAGAAATTAAATGATTTAACACATGCAGAGTATTGCCAGTCAATACATACCAATCGGTATAGCAAATGTGATTACATAATCTTTGTCCGGTCCACCCTGGGAAGAAGTCTGTCCTTCACTTGAGGACATTTTGAAGAGCAGGCAGCAGTCAAGTGAAACACTACAGAAAAGAACAGAAGAAAAATTAAACTTGTAAAGATCCAAAAACAATGTAGACCAAAAAAAAAGACAACAATACTTACATTACAGGCAGTAGTCCAATACCACAGCAGTCAGCACAGGTCAGGGACAGACGGCAGCAACTGGAGGCAACCACGGCACCAGGAGACCACGAGAAAACCGCTGCACCAGGAGACACCCACTGAGCCAGAGAGAATCGGCCAGTCTACAAGGAACAGAAAAAGCATTCAGAGAGACAGACATTTCTAAAGTGTCTATACTTACATAGACAGTGTTGTCCTCACCAGAAAGCAACACCAGGAGACAAACTGAAGGAACCTGCTGCACCAGGAGCCAACCACTTTACCAGGCCAGACGACACGTCTAAAAGTAAACAGAAAAAAATTTAGTACAAAGTACAAACAGCAGTGAGGGAGGATGACATTTTCTAAGATTCTATACTTAGAATAGCCAGTGTTGTGGCATCATCCAGAGTCCAGAGAGTTGTGGCCTTGCTGTGTCGACACTTCCTTTTATAGAGCTCTCAATTATCAGGTTGATGAATCACTTCCTGGGCCAACTCATTAAAAAAAACGCATGCATATAGAACGCATGTGTGTACCCATGTCCTTGTGTATGCATGCATTCCCATAGACAGTAAAGCATTTATTTGATGCACGCATTCGCATGACTGCACATATTTTACAGATTTTTGCTGCTTCCAAAAATCCAACATGTTGTGTTCGCCGGACCCTGCCGCACACCGAAAAACAATGCATGCGTATGCTGACGCATGTGAACTGATGAAAACGCATGCCCCTGTGTACACCATGTTAAAGATAGGGAAACATGATAAGGATTGCTGCGGATGAAATGCTGTGCAAAAAGACACAAATGTGAAAACAGCCTAATGTTATTGTAATCACGCCCTTTACAAACTGGAGTAACATTGGTAATAAGCCTGTAGAGCAGAGGGCAATTTCAGTTTGTCACAGTTGCTTTGCAGGAGACGTCAGCGAAAAATAGGCTCAATGTATGGCACCCTGGACTTACTGCGGTAATGCAGCACTGAAGAAGATAATATATAAGTATATAGGTGGGCACCACGGAAAATATGACATGAATATAATAACTGGGTGCAACAATGTGCCAAGAAGATTAAATAAAAAAAAGGGAGAAAAACCACAAATGAAACAAAAGTGGGCAGGTGGAGAACACATGCAGTATAATAATAATAATAATGCACTAATGACATGGAACTGCACCTCAAAAACTGCAGCATGTGAACAATGTATCCTAAAAATGGTGGAAACGCAGACAATCAGCAAGAAATATATATACCTTTAAATATATCGAAAGGATAACGCAATTTCATGGATTACATCAATCAGGTAACCAATATAAACAGTAGGGAAAATATCAAAGATGAAAAAATATTCTATAAAAATCGATGATGCCATAATTCATAGTACCAAACTGAATGGTCAATTCTGTAACAGTAACTATCTTTCTAATCAGAATGTATATTCAAAAAACTCAGGTTATTTAACACAGCAACCAATATGATTGATGGTATAAATAAATCCTATCATGAGGAAAAGATTTCTTTTTTTCTATTTTCCTTTAGATGGAACTAGAGGGCCTATCAAATCCAAACTAACAAAACAGATCTAATGAAAATCATGATAGAAAATAGCAGAAAAAATAAAAAAAATGCATAGAGCACTGAAGAAGATCTTAGAGATCATCTGTATCTACAATGTATAAAATAAACTACAGGCTCCTGCAAATCCTTCCTGTATTAAACTGAGAGATCCTACATGACAAGCTCTAGGAAAGTCAAATATAGATATGATTGGATTTCCAAATAAAGTTAGTCTAAATTAAAATTGCCATCTCCAGACACCAAATGGAGGCTCAGAAAGGGGTTAAAGATAATTATACTTCATAGTACTAGATCCTCCTTAACCTGTCTTGTCCCAATAGGTCTTCCACTTGCTCTTTCGAGTCTCTCTTTTTTCAGATTTTCTGGCATTAGCCCTCACGTGATGGCCTGCACAGTGCCAAACATGACAGCATGAAGTCAAAAGCTAGAAGAGTGAAGAGTATAAGTTTTTATTACTTTATAATACCTTCCAAGCTGTATAATGAATCCAGTAAAATGACAGCCATTTTGCTGAATTTATATGAATTCAATCTGAAAAATGTAGAATTCTGTTGAATCTGGTTTTCAATTGTAAAGAATTCTGCTCATTAGGAATTGTTTCACTCATCTCTCTTCAGATATCGTGGTGAAGAGAGCCATCAATAGTAGCATATTGGAGCTTCAGACTGATAAAAATATACAAAAAATCCCTCCAATCAGAATTTTACATTAATAAACATTTCCCCTGATGATTATTAAGAGTTTCACCTCCTTTGCATCTTTCTAGTAACAGTAAAGCCCCCTTCACACATAGCGAAATCGCTAGCAATACCGCTAAAACGTCACTGATTTTGTGACGCAACAGTGATATTGCTAGCGATCTCGCTACATGTGACACTTACCTCTGACCTGGCTCCCCGCTGGATAGCGCTGATCGCGCGAGAATGGGATGGTCCATTTTTTTCGTCGTCGGCTTCCTGCTGGCGCCGACGAGCGACTCCATGGACGCGGGCGGAAGACATCACCCTCGCAGCATGTGACAGGTAAGTATCAACCGCCAACCGCTGCTGCATTGCTGGTGAGATTTGCCTGTGTGGCAGCTCACTAGCGACCATTTAGTGATGCACCAGCGATCCTGACCGGGTCGTGTCGTTGTCGGGATTACTGGTGCATCGCTAAATGTAATGGGACCTTAAGGCATTTGTATCTCGGAACACAGAAAGGTTAAGACATGGTTTAAAATTGTATGGCACATGTTACAAAGTACAACTCAACTAACCTCTGGAAACTATTCAGAAGTCCAGAGAAGAAAGGCTTTGCTTTCAAGCGGTTTAAATGTGGCTTCAATTAAAATACCTATATGATTTAAAGGCATCCGAGCAGCCATTTGGGAGTAATTTTCAGGACTACCTGCTGTTTGTGTCAAAAGACTTGTATGGTAAATATGTGAGAAATAATATTAGGCAGGAAATCAGCAGGTAATGGACATTTAGTCACAGTTGCAAAAATATAGCTAGATGCCTAGAGGTTTTATAGAAACACTAAGGAACAGCCATATGGGTTGAACATGAAAAATGTGAAAAACTGATATTAGAAGGACATTTTTGCAGATGGTGTCCACTATATAAACCATTTCCAAAGACATTTCTGACTATTTTCCTTTAAAAGGAGTGATACAGAAGGGTTGCGTAGGCATAGCATGGAAATAGTAAGTGTCTAACATGAGAGTAGATATATGCCCAGTCAGACATGATAAAGAGCTTGTTTTAATAATAGGGTACATACAAATAGCATTACCTAAACTTGTATGGTAGCATCCTTACAAATTCATACTAGAGACCTTTAGTCGCTCCATATACCACAGTATGATATCTCCATGGAGCTCTGTATTCATTCCTATATGCAAGTAGCCTCTTCATAGAATCATAAAATGATAGAATTGGAAGGGACCTTACGGGTCATCGTGACCATCCCCCTGGTCAATGCAGGATTGCCTAAACCTCTCATTGATCGCCCTCACTATCCAAAATGTTTTTCTAATAATTAATCTGTATCATCTCCCTTTCAGTTTCATTCCATTGCTTCTCATGTTTCCATGTGCAACTGAGAACTTCAATGGCACCGTTAAGTTCAGTTAATGTTACAATTACTTTCTTAGGCTGAGTTCACAAGTGGCGTTTTTTTTGCGTTTCTGCGGCGGTTTTAACCGCAAGATTTTGCCACGAAAAATAAGCATCCCATGCATTCCTATGGGATTCCGCAATGCTGTGCTAATGCTGCGGTTTTTACCGCGGCGGAATCGCTTTGCGGTAAAAAACGCAGCATGCTCATTAATTTTGCGGAATCGCGGCGATCCCGCACCCATAGGAATGCATTGTTCCGCTTACTTCCCGCATGTGGCTGTGCACACCATGCGAAAAGTAAGCAGAACAATTGCGGATGGTACCCATGGTCCGGAGGAGAGGAGACTGTCCTCCGGGCTTTGGGTACCATATCCCTGTAAAAAATAGAATTTAAAATAAAAAATATTGTTATTCTCACCTTCCGACGTCCCGCGCAGCCTTCCCGCCTCTCTCCACGCTCCCGTTCCCAGTAATCCGTTCTCGCGGGATCGCGAAGTCTCGCGGTCATTCGCGTGACGTCATCGCGAATTACCGCGAGACGTCGCGATCCCGCGAGAACGTACGTCATCGCGGGCATTTTCGCAAAGGATTACTGGGAACGAGAGCGTGGAGAGAGGCGGGAAGGCTGCGCGGGACGTCGGAAGGTAAGAATAACACCATTTTTTATTTTTTTTTATTATTTTTTACATTTTATCTTTTACTACTGATGCTGCATAGGCGGCCTCAGTAGTAAATAGTTGGTCACACTTGTCAAACACTGTTTGATGAGTGTGACCAACCTGTCAATCAGTTCTCCAAGTGATGCTACAGATCGCTTGGAAAACGCTAGCATTTTGCAAGCTAATTACGCTTGCAAAATGCTAGTTTTTCCACGGGAAAATCGCAGGAATTTAAAATGCGATTTTCCCGCGAAATGGAATTCCGGAACTCTCGCGGTAATTTCCGCAAGAGTTCCGCTACGTGTGAACTTAGCCTTAGGATGTGTGCACACATTGCGGATTCTGCTGCGGAATTTTCCACGCGGATTTGTCTAAATCCGCAGATAAATCCCCAGGTCAAAAGACCTGCGGTTTATCTGCAGATATTCTGCAGATTAGCCTGCGGTTTTCCCCTGTGGTTTGACACCTGTCATGGAGCAGGTGCTAAACCGCTGCGGAATCCGCACAAAGAATTGACATGCTGCGGTTTTGAAACCACAGCAAATCCGCAAGGAAAAATCAGCACCGTGTGCACTGCGGTTTTCATTTTACATTGCTTTTAATGGTACTGTACACCGCAGCAGAAACTGCTGTGGATCCGCAGGACAAAATCCGCTGCGGATCCGCAGCAGAATCCGCAACATGTGCACACAGCCTTAGAGAACACAGATGCAAAATAGTAATTTAAAAGTTGTGCCATCTCAATATAATTTTTTACCATTTCACCCATTTCATTCTGTAAAAATCCTATAGCATCTTTGAGTTTTCTTTTGCTTTTGACATACCGCTGTCAGGGATTTTATTTGTCAGGACTTAATGCCACAAATTCATGATATGACCAGCCGGGAAGGTGAGACGAGTACCACCCGCTTTGATCTTATGAGCGAACAGCTCTCTGCTGCTCCCTATCATCCGGACAATTACACCATCGGCCGATGATCAACAGAGAAGACTGCAGCCTGTTCGCACCACTAGGCCGGTTATGGGAAAATTAATGGTGAGCATATGACATGTACACCTCCAAATTCCTATACAGGGAATATGTGTATTCACCCCGGTACAGTCAACGCTAACTCCACGATAACTCCAGACTACTCGCAGCCACCACCACTCTGCCTTGGTCGATTGGATGCTTTGAGGCATAATTTCCAGAACAGAATGATCAGAGCTATTAAATTTTATATTTAATCCAAAGGGAGGCAGTGTTTAGGAAAAATATACAGAAGATTTTTCAAGGAGGACAAAACATAAACAGTTGCAGAAAATAAAAGGGATTAACAAGTGATCTTACCACACTAACCGCAGAGATGATTCAGTTTAGCCGAAGGAGAGCAGTTTGCTTGAGGCCATCAATAAATGGGGTCCCTGATTACATGATATATAACTCTCTGCACAAACAGTGATAATAATTGGGATTGATTTTTATCAGACCCTGAGTCCCACCCACACACCGTTGACCTCACAAGGGCCGGGTTGTGGACTGGTCTCAGCCCTTCATGACTTTAGGAAATCCCAATTTATGCAATAACTCATCATAGTGCAATCACAGAAGTTTCAGACTGATGTCAATATTTTGTATTGGGATTTTATCTATGCTTAGAGACCAAACGTGGCCTAGCTGCCAGCGGTTATATGGTCCCTAAGGATTTGGGGCCTTTTGTCAGGGTTTATAATTATGAGAAAATATGTGTACTTTTGCCTAGTTATCCCAGTGCTGAAAATGTACTTCTAATGAATGTCAGATGGATAGAAATTCCAATATTCTATATTTTCTCCCAGAGACATACTATCTGCTGATTTATTTTAACTGCAGTGACCATAGCTATTTGTAAAGGGTGAGAGATCTTCTTTGATCCTCTCAAAATCTAACAAGACTTTTCCATTCTCTCTCTCTGGACAATACACATCCTCTTCAGTCACTTGGGCATAAAGAGCACTCCTTGCATCTTAATTAAGCTGCTTCACATGTCTGTATACTGCATTTTACATAAATGCAGGTTTGAGTGCTAGCTCCTGTCTCCTCATGACAAATAGTAAAGGAAAGAAAAAAGGGAGGGGGAGATGAGGGACATCAAGGATTTTTTTAATATTTTCTATGACAATCCTCAAAATCCTTTTTTTACTGATTTTGATCAGGGTTTAGAATCAGTGCCTACTAGTGACATTGTCTTGCGCCACTATGCTACCAAGCCACATCACCTCAGCGCCATACGGTGCCGGTCAGATTAAGGCACCCCAGTACCACATGTACAGTGGCATCTGTCAGCGCAGCGCCGTGCACCATTAGTGCACTTACTGTACAGTTACTCTTTTGCTGGCACCGCAGCTACGGCGCCGAGTGCTAGTGCTCTAGAGGGACTCTAACCCTTTGCCTCTGGGGCAGAGTCCTGAGACTGTTTACTAGCGCTCACCCGGCCGAGCCCTGTGACGTTAACAGGCTTTGGTATTCATTCTCTGCGGCTAGGCAGTTCTGGGTAGCAACAAAACTCGCTCCTGTACACACCGGGGGACTCTAACCCATGTGTGTTCTTCTATTATTTTGCCTTGTAGCATTCGCTATTACCGAGCAGCAGGAAACATCTCTGCACAGTGGACCCCGGGCTGCGAACGCACCTTGTTTCCATCCTTTATTACTTGGTGCGTTCCGCTAGTCCTAACATTTCTTAAGTCCAACTTTAAAGTCTGAGTCCTCACTGGTCTTCCTCCTCATGTAATCCAAAATTTGAGGATAGCATGATCGCTGCCTCCTAAATTTTCAGCCACCTTTACTTCCTCAACTATTTCCTCCCTGTTGCAAAGAATTATGTCCAATATTACAGATCCTCTTGTTTTCTCTTCTACCTTTTGAAAGCTAAAGTTGTCAGCAAGAGAAGATAAGAATTTTCTGGACCAATTTTGCCTGAGAGAGTTTCCCAACAAATATTTGGATAGTTAAAATTTTTCATGATCACTATGTCATATGTTTTTGAGAACAGAGCCTTGCAATATAAAAAGAGTTCATCCATATCTTCAGTCTGTCCAGGTGGTCTATAGCAAACACCTACAATAGCGTCCTTTCTGTTCTTCTCTCCTTGAATTCTTACCCAAGCAGTCTCTACAGAGCTACCAGTCTCTGAAGCTTGGATCTCTGTGAAGACGTTTTCCTAACATACAATGCAACACCTCCTCCTTTCTTGTTAACTCCGTTTCTAATAAATAAGTTGTAGTCTTCAAGGTTAAATTCCAATCATGTGTATCATCCCACCAAGTTTCAGTGATGCCAATGACATCATATCTCTCTCTCTCTCTGTGTTAGCAACTTCAATTCTCTTTATTTCCCATATTCTGTGCATTTGTATAGTCACATTTTAGTTTGCAGTCGGTTTCTCTTGCTTCTCTATTTTCAGAGTTTGTGGTTTTTGTTCTTTATTTCCACTTCTAATAGCAGGGCTCTCAAAAGAATTCAGTAGCTGCATATTTTTCCTGGCCTTATATTTCCCATCCCATATTGCACTAGTTTAAAGTTTAGGAACAGGACAGGAGACAATGCCAGCAATATGGTCACATCGCCAGTCCATTTTTACATTACTGGGAAATCAGCATTTGAATTAATATACTAATAGTTGTGGTATATCTGAAGCCTCTGTCAGCTCTATTCTCCACACAGCACAGCCTCCTTCTTCTTGACTGACTTTATTTTTCTAAAGTCACACAGCATAGAGGCTGTCAGTCACACAGGCTGAGGTGGTGCTGGGGGGAAATAGAGCTGGAGTAGCAGAGGATTCAAATCTACAGCCTAATTTGCATATCAATTTAAACATTGCTGGACTTGTCTTTAAAATAGCTGTGAAGGAAATTTGGTTAAGATAAATATATCCCTGTGTGTGCTTCATTCGTTCCCAATTAGGCTGAGTGTTTGAGCTCTCAAAAATGACATCGGGAGACCGGGCAAAAACTGAGAACAAGGATGAATTCTCATCACCACACAATAAAAGAAAAAAGAATAGATCTACCTGTGGCAAAACATTTTTGTATGCCTGATCATAACACCATGGATATGAAGTTACTGGTGATGAAAAGTAGCTTCACATCTCAGAGAGAGAGAAGAGTCTGGGAGTACAAGCTCATGATGACCTTTGACACTTTCAGTGCAGGAATGAATGTGTCGCATGGATTTATGTCTTTTTACATCAATTAAGGAATTTTCTCCTAAGACCTTGTGGGGGCATCACAACACATTAGGAGACCCCAATCAGAGGACAATAAAACCTTCACTGCTTATCTATGAACTGCTCTAATATTTATGGCCATAACTGTCTATCACTCCCCCATAATGATAGCTCTGCTTCACGTCACTTGTCTTATCTATTGTATTTTTTCTGTGCTGTGTTGTGCATAAATATGTGATTCTTCAGATTTTGTATTAGTCAATGCCTGATGAAGAGACCTGAGTAGTCTCGAAAGCTTGCAATGTGTTACCATCTTTTCAGTTAGCCATTAAAAGATATCACCACTGAGGACTCTCAATTCTGAATATTTTTCTATCTACTGGCTAACATGGTACAAAGATATACATCTTTCCTGTATCAAAAATGACACTGCACACCAAGGGTGACATGATAACATTCCTTCAATACTGATGCTTTATTGTTCATACATGTTTTTATAGTTGCGTATAGAAAGGGGCGGTTAATTAATTACCATATGGTCAAACTTCTTTGTTACTGGTTATCTGAATACATGCAAGATTGTCTTTAAGGCTTAGAAAAAGGCTGATTAACCCCTTTACCCCCAAGGGTGGTTTGCATGTTAATGACCAGGCCAATTTTTAAAATTCTGACCACTGTCCCTTTATGAGGTAAAAAATCTGGAACGCTTCCATGGATCCCGGTGATTCTGACAATGTTTTTTTATGACATATTGTACTTCGTGAAAGTGGTAAAATTTCTTTGATATAACTTGCGTTTATTTATGAAAAAAACGGAAATTTGGCGAAATGTTTGAAAATTTTGCAATTTTCCAACTTTGAATTTTCATGCCCTTAAATCACAGCGATATGTCACACAAAATACTTAATAAGTAACATTTCCCATATGTTTACATTTACATTTTTACATTATCACAATTTTGGAACCAAATTTTTTTTATTAGGAAGTAATAAGGGTTAAAAGTTGACCACATCACATTTGAAGTCACTTTGAGGGGTCTATATGACACCATTCTAAAAAGTGCACCCCTCAAGGTGCTTAAAACCACATTCAAGAAGTTTAACCCTTCAGGTGCCTCACAGGAATTTTTTGAATATTTAAAAAAATGAACATTTACCTTTTAATCACCAAAAAATTATTTCAGGTCCAATTTTTTTTATTTTCCCAAGGGCAACAGGAGAAATTGGACCCCAGAAGTTATTGTGCAATTTGTCCTGAGTACACTGATACCCTATATGTGGGGGTAAACCACTGTTTGGGTGCATGGCAGAGTTCAGAAGGGAAGGAGCGCCGTTTGACTTTTTCAAAGAAATTTGGCAGGAATTGAGATCGGATGCCATGTTGCGTTTGGAGAGACCCTGATTTGCCTAAACAGTGGAAACTCCCCACAAGTGACCCCATTTTGGAAACTAGACCTCCCAAGGAACTAATCTGAATGTGTGGTGAGAACTTTGAACCCCCAAGGGCTTCACAGAAGTTTATAATGTAGAGCCATAAAATTAAGAAATCATATTTTTACCACAAAAATGATCTTTTCACCCCCAATTTTTATTTTTCCAAGGGTAACAAGACACCAAAAGTTATTGTGCAATTTGTCCTGAGTACGCTGATTCCCTGTATGTGGGGGTAAACCACTGTTTGGGCGCATGGCAGAGCTCGGAAGGGAAGGATCGCCGCTTGACTTTTTCAAACGCAGAATTGGCTGGAATTTAGATCAGACGTGTCGTGTTTGGAGAGCCCCTGATGTTTCTGAACAGTGGAAACCCCCCACAAGTGACCCCTTTTGGAAACCAGACCCCCCAAGTAACTTTTCTAGATGTGTGGTGAAAACTTTTAACTCCCAGGTGTTTCCCAAAAGTTTATAACGCCCGAGCGTGAAAATAAAAAAATCATATTTTTTCCGCAAACATGATCTTTTAGTCCCAATTTTTTATTTTCTCAAGGGTAACAGGAGAAATTGGACCCCAAAAGGTGTTGTCCAATTTGTCCTGAGTACGCTGATACCCCATATGTGGGAGAAAACTACTGTATGGGCACATGGGGCTCGGATGGGAAGTAGTGATGTTTTAGATTGCTTGCTTTGATGGAATGGTCTGCGGGTGTCATGTCGTGTTTGGAGAGCCGCTGATGTGTCTAAACAGTGGAAATCCCCACAAGTAACCCCATTTTGGAAGCTAGACCCCTCAAGGAACTTACCTAGGTGTGTGGTGAGAACTTTGAATCTCCAAGTTCTTCACAGAAGTTTATAACATAGAGCCATAAAAATAAAAAATCATATTTTTTTCCACAAAAATGATATTCTCGCTCCCAATTTTTTAGTTTCCAAAGGGTAACAGAAGAAATTGGTACACAAAAGTTATTGTGCAATTTGTCCTGAGTATGCTGACACCCCATATGTGGGGGTAAACCACTGTTTTTGCACATGGCAGAGCTTGGAAGGGAAGGAGCACAGTTTGACTTTTTCAATTCAGAATTGGCTGGAATTTACAACAGATGCCATGCCGCGTTTGCAGAGCCCCTGGTGTGCCTATACCGTGGAAACCCCCCAATTCCAACTCCAACCCTAACCCCAACACACCCCTAACTCTAATCCCAACCCTAACCACAACCCTAACCCACCTCTAATCCTAATCCCAACCCTAACCCTAATCCTAACTTTAGCCCCAACCCTAACTTTAGCCTCAAACCTAACTTTAGCCCCAACCTTAACCCTAACTTTAGCCCCAACCCTATCCCTAATTGGAAAATGGAAATAAATACATTTTTTATTTTATTATTTTTCCCTAACTAAGGGGGTGATAAAGGGGGTATGATTTACTATTTATAGCGGGTTTTTATGTTTGGCAGCTGTCGCACGCTAAAAGACGCTTTTTATTGTAAAAATAGTTTTTACATCACCACATTTTGAGAGCTATAATTTTCCATATTTTGACCCACTGAGTCATGTGAGGTCTTATTTTTTGCAGGACGAATTGACTTTTTTATTGGTACCATTTTCGGGCATGTAACATTTTTGAACGCTTTTTATTCCGATTTTTGGGACGCAGAATGAACAAAAACCAGCATTTCATGAATTTCTTTTGGGGGGTGCATTTACACCGTTCCGCGTGTGGTAAAATTGATAAAGTGGTTTTATTCTTCGGGTCAGTACGGTTACAGCGATACCTCATTTATGTCTTTTTTTTATGTTTTGTTGCTTTTATGCAATGAAAACTATTTTATATAAAAAATAATTATTTTTGCATCGCTTTATTCTGCAAGCTATAACTTTTTTATTTTTTTGCTGATGATGCTGTATGGTGGCTTGTTTTTTGCGGGACAAGATGACGTTTTCAGCGGTACCATGGTTATTTATATCTGTCTTTTTGTTCGCGCGCTATTGCACTTTTTGTTCGGCGGTATGATGATAAAGAATTGTTTTTTGCATCGTTTTTTTAAGGGGTTAACTTAAGGGGTTAACTAGTGGGACATTTTTATAGGGCGGGTCGTTACGGATGCGGCGATACTAAATATGTGTACTTTTATTGTTTTGGGGTTTTTTTTATTTCCAAAAAATGAATTTATTGGGGAATATTTTTTTTTTAAATTTATTTAGCGATTTTTTAATAAATTATTTTTACATTTTTTTTAACTTTATTACATTGTCCCGGGGGGGGACATCACTATGAGATGTCAGATCGCCGATCTGACAGTTTAGACAGCACTCTGTCAGATCGCCGTACTGACAGGCGCTGCACAAGGCTTCCTCATGCCTGCTTTCAGCACAGGCAGTGAGGAAGCCGGCTCCCTGCCGGCCCCCGAAGGACCCTGTGGCCATATTGGATTGTGGGGCATGCAGGGAGGAGGACCCTCAGAGCAGCACATCGCGTCGCTTCGGGGGTCGCAGGGAAGCACGGAGAGAGCCCCCTCCCTGCGCGCTTCTCTCCTATGCCCCCGGTACACTGCGATCATGTTTGATCGCAGTGTGCCAGGGTTAATGTGTTGGGGCAGTCCGCGACTGCCCCTGACACATAGTACCGGTGTCAGCTGTGATAATCAGCCGACACCCGGCCATGATCAGCCGCGCTCCCCCGGGGGTGCCGCTGATCGCTATGACGTACTATCCCGTCCTTGGGAATTAAGTCCCAGGGCACATGAACGGGATAGTACGTCATATGGCAGAAAGGGGTTAATGTTAGGGCAGTGGGAATCTGGATTTCCTTGCCTGAGGAAGTGGTGATGTCAATCTCAGTTGAGGGGTTCAAGAGAGACCTGGATGTCTTCCTGGAGTGTAACAATATTGTATCTTACAGTTATTAGATTCTTTAGAAGGACGTTGATCTGGGGATTTATTCTGACAATTTTATAGGCTGAACTGGATGGACTAATGTCTTTTTTTGGCCTTGTTAACTATATTACTATGTTACAATGTTAATTAGTCACTGCCTCCATAACAACCCCTCAGCGTCACATGATGCCATTACACAAGTCACTTTCACCACTATGCGCTCCAGATCTCATTCGGAAATCTGCTCAACAGCTGCTTCCGGCTCCCCGAAACCGGAAGTGCGACCACAGGCGCTTATTTACAGACCCACTGCCTCCAATGCACCCATACCACCACTATCTTAGAGCATATTTGCATCTCCACACCAGGCTCCCTGGACATCATGTCCTAAGGTCTGTACACCAATCTTAACTAGGCTGCACCCTTACTTACCTCAACTCACATGTGCTTCTGACAAAATTAGAATATCATAAAAAAGTTAGTTTGTTTTAGTTATTCAATACAAAAAGTGAAACTCATATATAGAGTCATTACAAACCTTTCTAAAGTGAACGGTTGGTTTCAGAGGCTCTTGTTCATTTCCATGGTCTATAAACATTTTTGAACCATCTGGAATTTATCTTAGCACCTAACTAATGAAAATAGTTTCCACAGCATAAGAAAGTTTTAGACAATGGAGAAAATTAAAGGAAATGTGCCTTGAATTTTATTTTAATCTTATTAGTTGGTTTTGAAGGATAACTGTCATATCACACACGGTCTATTATGTCCTGGAACTAACAATAGGAAGTAAGTGATGCAGATGATGTTACAACCCCATATGCCGAGACGTGTGCATGATACTGTCACGATCCATTTTTGGATCTGTAGCAGATCTGGATTCTCACAATATCAGTTTTGCCCCCCCAGTGGCAGCTCGTGTTATTACATTGCTGGTGAGTTTGCTTATGCAGGTGGTGACCACTCCCACCTTCTGTTAATAGATCACCTGAGGCATCAGCTGACTGTTAGTTATACAGGTCCTTTTGGATACCAGCTGTGCTGAAGACAGGAGGTTGCTGGTGCAGTGGTGCTTCAGCTGACAGCTGTTATCTGGTGCCTTACTCTGCTGTGCGGTGCATTGCAGCACAGAAAGTTAAGTGTGGTTTTTGTTACCCTGTACCTTTTGCTGGCTGTCAATCCTTACCTTGTGTTGTATTAGTGCAGCGGTGGGGCCAGTGTCTTCACTTGCCAATTCCTTACTTAGGGATAGATGCAGGGCAAGTGAGGGCTAAGGTGTACAGCTCGGTGACAGGTTGAATGAAGCTGTATAGAGACGCTAGTAAGAGCAGGGCACCTCATCAGGAGAGTGTAGGAGGTGTCCATTTCCCCATCCCCTATCACAGGGCCCACCGTTGTAATTGTGTCCCTGTGTTCCCTTGGTTGGTTTGCCATTTAGTGACTGACCGAATGTTTTGTCGTGTCACACATGGCCATTCACTTCGTGACATTATAACCAACCCTCCCATTTTTTCTGGTGAGCCATGGCACAAATGCAGGCCTTTACCCAACTACTTCAGACCCTCACTGATGAGCTTAGGGTGCTGCGTGGTGAGGTTTGGAGCCGCTGCAGCAGTTGGTGGGGTTCGGGGCTTCGGCTCAGGTGCAGGCTCAACCAGAACCCAAGATATCTCTCCCTGAAAGGTTTTCTGGAATGAAAGATACATTTTTGTTTTTTCGGGAGGCCTGCAAGTTGTACTTCAGGCACCGCCCTCGTTCAGCAGGGAGTGAGGAACAACAGGTGGGAATCATCATATCATTCAACTGAAGCACCAAAGCACCAGCAACCTCCTGTTGTTACGGTACTGCAGCACAGGGCTAGGGTAGAAGGGGGAGAACTGACCCTGCATTGCGACTAGGCTGATACCCTACGATGGAGTGGGCGACCCTTTCCTTGTGAATAGACCCACCGACGATCCTAGGCTAATCTCAAGTGAAGACCTATAGATAGAGGGAAGGGGTCCCTGAAAGATCTAAGGACTGGGTACAAAAACGGGTCACCTCCTAATAGAAAACAAAGAGATGGCTGCAGAAACAAACTGTAAACAGAAACTAAGACTAGCAGAACCAGAGGTCCCAGAACTGCACTAATTAAACACACAGAAGGCAAAGCAAGGCTCCAAGCCATGGGAGGAATGGGAGACAGGTGCAGGTTAATAAAGGGTGATACAATCACCTGACCAAAGACAACCCAGCACCAGGGGAAAAAGACCAGCTGTCAGAACACTACAACAAAATGACGGAGAGTCACAAACTGAACAGATTGTAACACCTGTATTCAACACAGTTGGTATCCAAAAGGACCTGTATAACCAATAGTCAGGAAGGTGGGAGTGGTCACCACCTGCATCAGAATCCAGGTCTGCCACGGATCCAAAAATGGATTGTGACAGTACCCCTCCCTCAATGAGGGGCCTCTGGACCCTCAACACCAGACCTCACCTGAAAGCAACCTACAGTGAGGACGCCTTGATCCACCAGAGTTCACTTCGGCAATCAACTGACCCTCAGGTTTCTGGTAAACACAGACTGATGGAAGTGACAATAACATATGCTCGGGAAGTGCCACAAATTTTCAGAGCGGCGTTTGTTTTACCATTTAGTGACTGACCGATTGTTGGGTCGTGTCACACAGGGCCAGTCACTTTGTGACAGATACTATCCGACAGTGCACACATCTCTGCATGTGTGCAGCTCGAGTTGTGATATCATTGGCACCGCTAACTTCTGATCGAAAGTGAATGGCTCAGGATGCCCATTAGAGCATCTGAATTTGCCAGTCACTGTTTTTGACTAGTCATTCATTGACTTGAAATAAAATAAGTTGAATGTACACAATTATAACTTTATAAGTTGTATATAACCAAAATAATACCAGTCAAAACTACAGTTTTTCCTGCAAAGAAAAGTCATAATTCTTCTTTGTCTAAAGAAAAATAAAAAGTTATGTGTCTAAGAATAAAAAAAATCTTTTTCAAAGTGTTTTCCTTTCCAAAAGAAGTGTAACATAAAAAAACAACATGAATCATCGCAATTTTATTGACCCGCAGAATAATTATTCAGAACAGCAAAAAATGTATATATACATGATCTAAAATTTTTCTTTTTGTTCATTCCACCTACCAAAAAGTGAAATAAAAAAAAATTAAAAAGTCATATGTACCACACAATGGTACCAACATGAAAAAATAAGCTTTGTTGATGGAAAAAAGTTAAATTCTGGCTATAAAATATAGCAACACAAAAACAAGTGTTTTTTTTCTTTCAGTGTAATTATCTTGCAAAAAAAAAAGTAAATTGATAAAAATGAGGAATTGTCATAATTGTGCTGACCCAAAGAATGAAGTTGACACATTATTTGTGCAGCATGGTGAATGTTTTACGATTTAAAATGTTAATAAAAAAGCATTGGCAGAATTGATGCTTTTTTTCTATTTCTTTCCTTAAAAAGTTAAAAAGTAGCTTAATAAGTTATATGAACCCTAAAATGTGGCCACAGATACATACAAATCATCGTGCTAAAAAACAAGCCCTCATATGGTTAAGCCAAAGGAAAAATTAAAATGTCATAGCTCTTTCAATGCCACAGTGAAAAAAAAAACTTCATCCTAAACGCCTAAAATAAGCAATTCCTGAAAGAGGTTAATATTGTAGCACATTAGTGTTAATTTATAAAACCTTAAATTAGGGCAGTCATACTCTCTGTATAAGGCTAGTTTCACACTAGCTTTCAGCAGAGCTGCAGAGCGCTGGGTAGTTCCTCCATTAAGCCCCGCCCACTGTTGCACCTCTTCATTCAGCTCCGCCAACGCAGGCCATGCTGATGTATGCGAATGCCTGCTCATGCGTCCTTTTGACGCTTCGCCGACCGCAACAAAATGCAACATGTTGCGTTCGGCGCAGCTCGGTCCAAAAATTGGAACAGGACCCTCAAATCCCACAAATAACATCAGCTGAAAAACTGGACTCTCTGAAAACTAGCGGTGTGGCTGTTTCAAGATGCACCATAAGGAGGCACTTGAAGAAAAATGCAAAGAAATACACAAAAATTGAGCATGGTTTGAGTTGGTATACATGCAGCAAATAACACATGTTCACATTGGCCATAAAGCATACAAAACCTACAAGAGACAAAATGAGCAAAAACCCTGCTGTAACTAAAAAAGTAAAAATCAAAAGTACATTTGAATAATTCAGAGTTCTTAGTAATACTCATTTTGATCAAAAATAGCATAAAAGCCATCCCACTGTCGACAAGGTGACTCTGATCGGGGTGGTCCTACACTGTCTAATAATAAAAACCTTACCATGTGTCAAAGTTTACTTCAGTGTGTGAATAAGGGCAGACAAAAGGACTGGGTACCAACCAGTGGACACCAGTCTGGAGAAGCGTTTAAATACAATTTCCAGCTCAGGAGAGGGAGACCATACTCTGGCTTGCACAGAATGCAAAAATACAAAGAGAAAACCCTCAAAAATTGAGCTTGTTTTGAGTTGGTATACATGCAGTACATACAGTGGGTAAAAAAATATTTAGTCAGCCACCAATTGGGCAAGTTCTCCCACTTAAAAGATGAGAGAGGCCTGTAATTGATATCATAGGTAGACCACAGCTATGAGAGTCAAAATGAGAAAACAAATCCAGAAAATCACCTTGTCTGATTTGGCAAGATTTATTTTGCAAATTATGGTGGAAAATAAGTATTTGCTCATTAACAAAAGTTGATCTCAATATTTTGCTATATATCCTTTGCTGGCAATGACAGAGGTCAAACGTTTTCTGTAAGTCTTCACAAGGTTGGCACACACTGTTGTTGGTTTGTTGGTCCATTCCTCAATGCAGATCTCCTCTAGAGCGCTGATGTTTTGGGCCGGTCGCTGGGCAACATGGACTTTCAAATCCCTCCAAAGGTTTTCTATGGGGTTGAGATCTGGAGACTGGTTAGGCCACTCCAGGATCTTCTTATGCATCTTACGAAGCCACTCCGTTGCCCTGGCAGTGTGCTTGGGATCATTATCATGCTGAAAGACCCATCTACGCTTCATCTTCAATGCCCTTGCTGATGGAAGGAGATTTGCATTCAAAATCTCACAGTACATGGCCTCATTCATGCTTTCATGTACACGGATCAATCATCCTGGTCCATTTGCAGATTGAAAGAATCCTGATGCCAGCAAAGTGAATGAGAAACCTGAAGCATCTTGCGTACTTTGCAATTTGTGACTTGCAAATTTGGTTCAGAAAATAATCTGCAGCATGTCAATTCCCTTCATTTTTTTAGCTGGGCCATTACTTCCAACATTTGCTTAAAGTTCAAGGATCAGTCTGAGGTGGTGCAATATATGGGGTGGGGACTAGTCAGAGTGCACGAGCCCAGAGAGCATTGACTTTGCCTTTGTCAAAAAGGAATTGCATCCTAGCTGGAAGAACCTGGAGACTCCTGCTAGGGCCTAGAGTATAGAGAAGATTGTTATAGTGGCATAATTGTTACTGTGAACATTGTTCTCATTAGTACTTAGATAGATATAAGTCGCTCTGCAAGAGTTAGTGCATTGATTATAGCTTTGCTATTATTTTATATTGAATATTATACTCTGTAAATACCCTGTTATCCAGAAATAACTTTGTTAAAACCACCCTCTTTCTATATTTGTACTCAGAGAATAAATAGTTACAGTGGGTATCAAAAGTATTCAGACCCCTTTAAATTTTTCACTCTTTGCTTCATTGCAGCCATTTGGTAAACTCTGCACCCCATCTTGACTGAAAAAAACAGAAATGTAGAATTTTTTGCAAATTTATTAAAAAATAAAACTGAAATGTCACATGGTCATAAGTATTCAGACCCTTTGCTCAGGCACTCATATTTAAGTCAAATGCTGTCCATTTCCTTGTGATCCTCCTTGAGGTGGTTCTTCTCCATTCATTGGAGTCCAGCTGTGTTTAATAAAACTGATAGGACATGATTTGTAAAGGCACACACCTGTCTATATAAGACCTCACAGCTCACAGTGCATGTCAGACCAAATGAGAATCATGAGGTCAAAGAAACTGGCCAAGTAGCTCAGAGACAGAATTGTGGCAAGGCACAAATGGCTGCAATGAAACAAAGAGTGAAACATTTAAAGGGGTCTGAATACTTTCCGTACCCACTGTACGTTGGTTACTTCTGCCTGGTTCTTGTCGGCTTGTTTCATCTAGTGACCTGCTTACAGGTGCAACCACCATTTTCCCTTTACCAGAGCAGACGCTAAGCAATACATTATAAGCAATCCTCTTTCTGACATTAATCCCAAAGAAAAAGTTTTTGGAATTCCATTTTCTATAAACATCTGGAAGCTTCTTGCTTTTTTTTAAAGAATTGCAATATCCTTGCAGAACTGAGATAACAAGTGCACTAAGATCACCAAGATGTGATCTTTGTTCCAAAACATAGGACTCTATTCTCAGCATGCCAATAATCCTGTGAGACTTTAAGAGGTACTCCTGTAGTGGACCAGCTGGACCGTGGCAACGAACCCCCCACGGGCGAGCTGACCAGGTGGACCAGACCCGCAGGACACTATCACCACGGCAGCTGGTACCCAGGGACGGACACAGGAGTCACAGCGGGAGACCGGAGGAGCTGGCGGAGGACCACCCAAGGACAGGAACATGGTTGGCGGACGGGGCTGGAAACACGGACAAGACAGCAGGATCCAGGCACGGACTGGAGGACACAGCTAGGACACCAGCACATGACAGGATGGAGCCACGGGCTGCCAGGCACTAGGAGAGGAGAACGGAGAGAGCGGATAAGATACAGGCAGGGGAGCGGAGATGCAGGCTGGAACACGCACAGCGGGACGTGGGGCCGGAATCACTTGTTAAGCTCAAATGATAGGCACCGCCAGGAGGGAGAGGCAGCCTGATATAGGGAATGTGCCAAGGACTTCCGGGTCATGACCCCCACCAGGGCAGAGTGAGGAGGGTGCGCGCCCTCAGGAGGGGCAGAGAGTGTGTGCGCTCCTAAACATAGTGTGAGCGCGCGCCTGACGAGCAGGAAGCAAAGCAGGAGCGCGCCCGTCGGAGAGCAGGCGACAGAGCGGGAGCACGCGACGGGTAAGTGTGCCGGGAGCAGAGAGCAGCGGTGACACCCGGGGCAAGCGCGGCAGTGGCGTGTGAGCCGGCGGGGACCGCGGCAGTGACTGGGGCGGCTGCAGCAGCGGTGTGGGAGCCAGCAGGGACCGTGGCATGACAGTACCCCCCTCCTTACGCGCCCCCCTACGCAGGCTGGAAATAAACGTAGCCAAGATTCGAGGAGCCTGGATATTCTCCCGAGGCTCCCAGTGTCTCTCCTCGGGAACAAAGCCTTTCCAGTCAACCAGGAAAAAGGTCCTCCCTCTTTGCTTTTTCATGGCCAAAATGTCCTTAATTTCAAATACCTCGTCAGCGGAGACAGGCGGAGTTGACTGGGTAGTAGAGGCATGGAACCGATTGAGAATGACAGGTTTTAAAAGGTTCACGTGAAAGGAATTAGGGATGCGGAGCGAGGCGGGAAGCCGCAGTTTGTGGGAGACATCGTTTATGCGAGCCAAGACCTCAAAGGGTCCAATGTACCGGGGTCCCAGTTTATGCAAAGGGATCTTTAAGCGAATGAACTTGGAGGATAACCAAACCTTGTCACCCGGATGATATAGAGGGGAGTCTAAGCGCCTCTTGTCTGCGTGTCTTTTCACCCTGTCACATGCTAACTCGAGAGCGGTCTTGGTCTCCTGCCAGATCCTGGAGAAATCCCCGGACAGAAGATCAGCCGCCGGTACACCCGAGACAGGAGGAACCGGTAGAGGTACACCCGTATGTTGCCCGTAGACGACTAAAAAAGGTGACTTGGCAGAAGGTTCGCTGGCATGATTGTTGTAAGCGAATTCTGTCCACGGGAGTAAGTCAGCCCAGTTATTCTGGTGGGCATTAGAAAAATGCCGGAGATAATTCACCAAACTCTGGTTAGTCCGCTCTGCTTGACCGTTGGACTGTGGGTGGTACGATGAGGAGAAGTCAAGGGTGACGTTCATAGACCGGCATAGGGCTCTCCAAAATCAGAGGTGAACTGGACTCCTCTGTCCGAAACAATATGCTGAGGCAGACCATGGAGACGAAAGATATGATGGATGAAAACTTTCGCCAAGTCAGGCGCTGAGGGTAACCCAGGGAGAGAGATGAAATGTGCCATCTTGGAGAATCTGTCTACAACCACAAGGATGACGGTGCAGTCTGTAGATCTTGGTAGATCGGTAATAAAATCCATGGCGATGTGTTGCCAGGGAGCCGAATGAACTGGGAGCGGGTGTAGAAGACCAGAGGGCAGCTGCCTAGGGACCTTGTTCTTGGCACAGGACGGACAAGAGGCGACAAAACTTCAGACATCCTGAAGAAGGGTAGGCCACCAGTAGTAGCGGGACACAAGGACAAGCGTCTTCTTAAGGCCGACATGACCTGCAAGTTTGGAGACATGCCCCCAGTGTAAGACCCGTCTCTGGTTTTTCTCTGGCACGAAAGTTTTACAGGAGGTGGTGAAATTAGCGTGACAGGTGCCACCGTGATGAGCCTGGAAGGATCCAAGACGTGCGTGGGTTCTTCCTCAGTATCCACAGACAAGAAAGACCTGGACAAAGCGTCAGCCTTCAGGTTTTTGTTGCCGGGACGGAATTGAAGGTCAAAATCGAAACGGCCGAAGAACAGGGGCCACCTGGCCTGCCGGGGGTTGAGTCTATGTGCCGATCGAATGTAAGCTAGGTTCTTATGGCCCGTGTAGATTGTGAACGGATGTACGGCTCCCTCCAATAAGTACCTCCACTCCTCCAGGGCTAACTTGATGGCCAGCAGTTCCCTGTCTCCTATGGAATAGTTCCATTCCGAAGTGGAGAATGTCTTGGAAAAGAAACCACATGTAACAAGCCGACCGGAGGGGGATTTCTGAGAAAGCACTGCTCCGGCCCCGGTTGCCGAAGCATCAACCTCGAGGGCGAAAGGTTTATTAGCCTCAGGGCGATGGAGCACGGGTGCCGTAGCGAAGGCTTGTTTCAGAGACAAGAAGGCGTTCTCGGCCTCGGATGGCCAGACATGAGGGTTAGCTCCCTTGTGGATCAAGGAGGAGATGGGAGCGGTCAAAGAGGAAAAATGAGGAATGAAATGCCGGTAGTAATTTGCAAAGCCAAGAAATCGCTGAATTGCCTTAACGCCGTGGGGGCGCGGCCAGTTGAGCACAGCAGACACTTTCTCTGGATCCATGCGTAAGCCTGCATCGGAGATGATGTAGCCTAGGAACGGAAGGGAGGACTGTTCAAAGGCGCACTTCTCCAGCTTAGCATACAGGCGATTCTCCCTCAGGTGCAGCAGTACTTGACGGACATTTCTCCTGTGGGTGGACAGGTCAGGAGAGAAGACGAGGATATCGTCCAGATATACCACCACACAGGAGTACAGAAGGTCTCGGAAAATATCATTTACAAATTCCTGGAATACTGCGGGGGCATTTCACAAACCGAAGGTCATGACCAGATATTCATAGTGACCATCTCTGGTGTTGAAGGCGGTCTTCCATTCATCTCCGGAGAGAATGCGGATGAGATTGTTGGCTAAACGAAGGTCTAGTTTGGTAAAGATTCGCGCCCCCCGCAGCCGATCGAATAACTCAGGGATGAGAGGTAGCGGGTACTTGTTCTTGATTGTGATTTCATTGAGACCCCGGTAGTCGATACAAGGACGAAGAGACCCATCTTTTTTTTTTACAAAGAAGAAACCTGCGCGAGCGGGTGAAGACGACTTCCGGATAAAGCCTCTGGCCAAATTTTCCTGGACGTACTCGGTCATGGCTTGGGACTCAAGGGGATTTAGAGGATAAATTCGACCCCTGGGAGGAGTAGAGCCTGGAACAAGATCGATCGGACATTCATATGGCCGGTGCGGGGGAAGGCTCTCTGCCTCCTTCTTGTTGAAGACGTCGGCGAAGGCCCAATAAGCCGGAGGCAAACCTGCAGGCACCGTGGCGGGTGGCGAAGTTTTGAGAGGCTGCACAGGAAGGAGGCACTTAGTCTGGCAGGACTGACCCCAACGAAGAATGTCTCCAGAGAATCGAGAACAGGTTCATGTATCCTTAACCAAGGAAGACCTAAAAGAAACGTATGGGATAATGATGGCAGTACGAAGAAGGCTATCTTCTCTCGGTGCAAGGCTCCAATCTGTAACTCCACCTCTTCGATGACCAAGGTAACGGTCTCAAGCAGGAGAGCACTGTCGACCGAAGCTAACTGCTGGGGAGTCTCCAAGGACCTGACAGGAAACGCAATTTTTTTAGCGCCTCAAGCTGGATGAAGTTCCCTGCTGCCCCTGAATCTATATAGGCCACCTCAGAAAAACTTTTGGAACCCAGGTTCAACAAAACGGAGAGGGTCAAGGGTAGAGAGGTATCAGTGACACCTAGGGAGGCCTCTCTTACCTGCCCTAGGCGGAGGCGTTTCCCGGCCTCACCGGACAGGAATGTAGGAGATGAGTGGCGCTGCCACAATAGAGGCAGAGACCTTGTGTGAGTCTTTCCTGGTGGCGCTGCTCCGCTGGTTTGAGTCGGTCCACCTGCATGGGCTCCGGTGCTGAAGCCGTGGTGGAAAATCGTGGGCGGGGAGGACTGCGTGTAGAGGGGGACGAATGAGGCAGTCTTCTCTCCTTGGCAGCTTCGCGGGAACGCTCCTGGAAACGTAGGTCGATACGCGTTGCCAGGGAAGTGAGGTCATCCAAGTACGTAGGTGTGTCTCGCTCAGCCAACTCGTCTTTAACTCGAGCGGACAAACCGCGCCAAAAAGCTCCTACCAGGGCCTCGTTGTTCCATCCTAGCTCAGAGGACAACATACGGAACTGGATGGCGTACAGACCCACAGAGAGAGTACCCTGGCGGAGATTGAATAGGGACTTGGTGGTTGAGACCAGGCGACCGGGCTCGTCGAAGACTTTACGAAAAGTCTCCAGAAAAGTTGCAAGCTGGGAGACCAAAGGATCGTCTCGCTCCCACAAGGGGCTTACCCAGGCCAGCGCCTCATCCTCTAAGTGGGATACCACAAAGGCCACTTTGGCTTGGTCGGTGGGGTACTGCTGAGGTGACAAATCGAAATGTAGCTGGCACTGGTTTAGGAAACCCTGACACAGCTTGGGATCTCCGCTATAGCGCGGAGGTTTAGCCAAACGGGGTGACGGATGCGGAGCCGCAGCCTGAGCCGGGACTGCGGCTGCGGTCTGGAGAGCTAGCAGGTGGTTTTCCACCGAGACCATGTAATTCAAAATGTGGGCCTGAGTGTCGCGTTGCTGGGCAAGCTCCTGCTGGAAGTCGACGATCTGGGAGGCACTCCCCGGATCCGAGGCCTGCAAAGACGACAGACGGGACTCCATGGATTTGAGGAACGACATTATCCTCGCCTGATTTTCCCGTAGGAACAAAAGTTCCTTTTGGGTCGGGGTCAGGGTACCAGCGGGATCCATAGCCTGACTATCCTGTGAGACTTTAAGAGGTACTCCTGGAGTGGACCCGCTGGAGCGTGGCAACGAACCCCCCACAGGCGAGCTGACCAGGTGGACCACCCCCTATACAGGGAGTGTTAGGGGCAGACCCGCAGGAGACTATCACAACGGCAGCTGGTACCCAAGGACGGACACAGGAGTCACAGCGGGAGACCGGTGGAGCTGGCGGAGGACCACCCAAGGACAGGAATACGGATGGCGGACGGGGCTGGAAACACGGACAAGACAGCAGGATCCAGACTGGAGGACACAGCTAGTACACCAGCACAAGACAGGACGGAGCCACGGGCTGCCAGGCACTAGGAGAGAGGAGAACGGAGAGAGCAGATAAGATACAGGCAGGGGAGTGGAGATACAGGCAGGAACACGCACAGCAGGACGTGGGGCCGGAATCACTTGTTAGGCACAAATGATAGTCAGGCACCGCCAGGAAGGAGAGGCGGCCTGATATAGGGAATGTGCCAAGGACTTTCGGGTCATGACCCCCCAGGGCAGAGTGAGGAGGGCGCGCGCCCTCAGGAGGGGCGGAGAGCGCGTGCGCTCCTAAACATAGTGTGAGCGTGCGCCCGACGAGGAGCAGGAAGCAAAGCAGGAGCGCGCGCCCGTCGGAGAGCAGGCGACAGAACGGGAGCGCGCGACGGGTAAGTGTGTCGGGGAGCGGAGAGCAGCGGTGAGACCCGGGATGCTCGGCAGCAGCGTGGGAGCTGACGGGGACCGCGGCAGTGACCGGGGCGGCCATGGCAGCGGCGTGGGAGCCAGCGGGGACCGTGGCGTGACAAATCCTCAACTATAAACATTGCTCAGTGCTGTCTGTGAGCCGCAACATTTCACCTTCCAGCATATGATAATTGAAATAAGAGGCTCAGCATGCCTACCACAATATTTGTGCCAAAAGTACTAGATTGACAACTTTAAAAGTAGTAAGTTATCACAAATCAATTGAAACTTTCACTGTTATTTCTATACTACCTATAGAGTCCAGCATAGGCAACACCTCTGTGAGCTGTTCATATATTTTACAGGTTTAATTAAACCCCACACGAAGAATACATACCCTGTCAACTGTCAATTGCTGTGTAGTGAGTAATGGCTGTCTGCCTGATGATTTGCAACAGATTTTAAAACTATTTTGCTTGTGTTAAACTCTACGTAAGGTAGACTTGCCGTATATATCATTTACAGAAGTGCGTGATATATAGGCCGTTTCTAAAACAATTATGTATAACATGTAAAAGAATCAAAGAGTTTATAAGTGGTTCACTGAATGAAAATATTCCTTAAATTAAAGAGCTTGGACAGAAAGGGGTTTTTTTTTGCAAATGTCAGCTCCGATATGCTGACCTTCCATGGGTATGCTGATAAATATTGCCCCCCAGCAGCAGAAGCCCCTTGATCGGCACTGGATGATGAATAGAATCAGAGACACCATCACTATGGTTCCTTGATTAACCCCTTAACCCCCAAGGGTGGTTTGCACGTTCATGACGGGCCAATTTTTACAATTCTGATCACTGTCCCTTTATGAGGTAATAACTCTGGAATGCTTCCATGGATCCTGGTGATTCTGACATTGTTTTCTCATGACATATTGTACTTCATGCTAGTGGTAAAATTTCATTCATATAAGTTGCGTTTGTGAAAAAAATGGAAATTTATGTCCTTAAATCACAGAGATACGGCACGCAAAAAACTTAATAAGTAATATTTCCCACATGTTTACTTTATATCAGCACAATTTTGGAACCCAATTTTTTTTTTCTTAGGAAGTTATAAGGGTTAAAAGTTGACCAGCGATTTCTCATTTTTGCAACACCATTTTATTTTTACGGACCACATCACATTTGAAGCCACTTTGAGGGGTCTATATGATAGAAAATGCCCAAAAGTGACACCATTCTAAAAACTGCACCCCTTAAGGTGCTCAAAACCACATTCAAGAAGTTTATTAACCCTTCAGGTGCTTCACAGGAATCTTTTGAATATTTAAAAAAAGATGAACATTTAACTTTTTTTCACAAAAAAATTACTTCAGGTTCAATTTTTTTTATTTTACCAAGGGTAACAGGAGTTGGACTGCAAAAGTTATTGTGCAGTTTGTCCTGAGTACGCTGATACCTGATATGTGGGGGGGACCACTGTTTCAGCGCATGGCAGAGCTCAGAAGGGAAGGAGCGCCGTTTGACTTTTTCAATGCAAAATTGGCTAGAATTCAGATCCGACGCCATGTCACGTTTGGAGAGCCCCTGATGTACCTAAACAGTGGAAACCCTCACAAGTGACCCCATTTTGGAAACTAGACTGCTGATACCCCATATGTGGGTGTAAACGACTATTTGGGCGCATGGCAGAGCTCAGAAGGGAAGCAGTGCCATTTGACTTTTTTGGCTGGAATTGAGATCGGACACCATGTCGCGATTGGAAAGCCCCTGATTTACCAAAACAGTGAAAACCCCCCACAAATTACACCATTTTGGAAAATAGACCCCACAAGGAACTTATCTAGATGTGTGGTGAGCACTTTGAACCCCCCAGTGCTTCACAGAAGTTTATAAGGCCTGGGGGTGAAAATAAAAAAATCGTATTTTTTCCACAAACATGATCTTTTAGTCACCAATTTTTTTATTTTCCCAAGGGTACCAGGAGAAATTGGACCCCAAAAGTTGATTTGTCCTGAGTACGCTGATACCCCATATGTGGGAGAAAACTGTATGGGCAGACGTCGGGGCTCGGAAGGGAAGTAGTGACGTTTTGGAATGCAGACTTTGATGGAAGGCTCTGCGGGTGTCATGTTGCCTTTGGAGAGAGCCCCGAATGTACCTAAACAGTGGAAACCCCCCATAAGTGACACCATTTTGGAAACTAGACCCCCTAAGTAACTTATCTAGATGTGTGGTGAGCACTTTGAACCCCCAAGGGCTTCACAGAAGTTTATAATGCCTGGGCATGAAAATAAAAAAATATCTTTTCCACAAACATGATCATTTAGTCCGCAATTTTTTTATTTTCCCAAGGGTAACAGGAGAAATTTGACCCCAAAAGTTGTTGTCCAATTTGTCCTGAGTATGCTGATACCTCATATGTGGGAGAAAACTGTATGGGCAGACGTCGGGGCTCGGAAGGGAAGTAGTGACGTTTTGGAATGCAGACTTTGATGGAATGTTCTGTGGGTGTCATGTGCGTTTGGAGAGCCTCTGATGTACCTAAACTATTGAAACTCCCCACAAGTGACCCCATTTTGGAAACTAGACCTCCCACAGAACTTATCTAGACGTGTGGTGAGCACTTTGAACCCCCAAGTGCTTCACAGAAGTTTATAACGCCTGGGCGTCAAAATAAAAAAATCATTTTTTTCCACAAAAATGATATTTTTGCCCCCAATTTTTTATTTTCCTAAGGGTAACAGGAGAAATTGGACCCCAAAAGTTGTTTTGTTTTGCAATTTGTCCCGAGTACGCTGATACCCTATATGTGGGGGTAAAACACTGTTTGGGCGCATGGCAGAGCTTGGAAGGGAAGGAGCACCATTTGACTTTTTCAACGCAGAATTGGCTGGAATTGAGATCAGACGCCATGTTGCATTTGGAGAGCACCTGATGTGCCCAAACAGTGGAAACCCCCCAATTCTAACTCCAACCCTAACCCCAACACAACCCTAACCCTAATCTCAGCCCTAACCCTAGCTCTAACCCTAACCCTAATGGGAAAATGGAAATAAATACATTTTTTTTATTTACTATTTATGGCGGTTTTTATATTTGTCAGCTGTCACACGCTAAAAGACGCTTTTTATTGTCAAAATAGTTTTTGCATCACCACATATTGAGAGCTATAATTTTTCCATATTTTGACTCACTGAGTCATGTGAGGTCTTATTTTTTGTGGGACCAGTTGACGCTTTTATTGGTATCATGTTCGGGCACGTGACATCTTTTGATCGCTTTTTATTCCGATTTTTGGGACGCAGAATGAACAAAAACCAGCGTTTCATGAATTTCTTTTGGGTGGTGCGTTTACACCGTTCTGCGTGCGGTAAAATTGATAAAGCCCTTTTATTCTTCAGGTCAGTACAGTTACAGCGATACCTCATTTAGGTCTTTTTTGTGTTTTGGCGCTTTTATGCAATGAAAACAATTTTATATAAAAAATTATTATTTTTGCATCGCTTTATTCTGCGAGCTATAACTTTTTTATTTTTTCACTGATGACTCGTTTTTTGCGGGACAAGATGATGTTTTCAGCAGTACCATGCATATTTATATGCGTCTTTTTGATCGCGCGTTATTGCACTTTTTGTTCGGCGGTATGATAATAAATCATTATTTTTTGCTTCGTTTTTTGTTTTTATTTTTTAAGGGGTTCGCTAAAGGGGTTAACTAATGGGACAGTTTTATAGGGCCGGTCGTTACGGACGCGGCGATACCAAATATGTGTACTTTTATTGGTTTTTTTTATTTCCAAAAAATGAATTTATTAGGGAATATTTTTTTTTATTTTTTAATTTAGCGATTTTTTTAAAATTATTTTTACACTTTTTTTTTTTAACTTTATTACATTGTCCCAGGTGGGACATCACTGTCCTGTGACAGATTGCTGATCTGTCACATCACAGATCACTGTGACAGATCAGCGATCTGTCACAGGCACTGCACAAGACTTCCTCCTTGCCTGCGCTTTGCAGGCATGAGGAAGCCAGCTCCCTGCAGGCCCCCGAAGGTCCCCGTCGCTATCTTGGATTCGGGGACCTGCAGGGATGGAGCCCCCTGCAGCAGCGCTGCACATTGCGCTGCTGTGCGGGGCTCAGGGAAGCACGGAGGGAGCCCCCTCCCTGCCGATGCTTCCCTTTAACCCCCGGTACACCGCGATCGTGTTTGATCGCGATGTGCAAGGGGTTAACGTGTCTGGGCGGTCCGTGATAATCAGCTAAATATATATAAACTTGGCACACACCAAAGGTTTCTGATGCAGAAAGGTGATTTTTAATTATACAACAGTACATACATACACAGACGTTTCGGTCTAGGACCTTCATCAATGTACGATATATTGTACTGTGAGATTCTTAGTGACTGGGCTTTGTGAGATAGACCAATCCTGTGAGGAGGCACATGAAGCCGTCCCACTGCGTAGTGGTTTGTGGAGTGTGGACGCAGTATCCACCGCGAATCCCAAGTGCTGCCTTGTCACTAAGAATCTCACAGTACAATATATCGTACATTGATGAAGGTCCTAGACCGAAACGTCTGTGTATGTATGTACTGTTGTATAATTAAAAATCACCTTTCTGCATCAGAAACCTTTGGTGTGTGCCAAGTTTATATATATTTAGTTCACGGATTGGGATCCTACTTGGGCACCACCTACAATTCTCAGGGTTGTGCCAACGGTTTTGTTCTTACGTGATAATCAGCTGACACCCGGCCGCGATCAGCGGCGCTCACCACGTGGGCGCCGTTGATCGCTGTGACGTACTATCCCGTCCCTGGGAATTAAGTCCCAGGGCACATGGACGGGATAGTACGTCACATGGCAGAAAGGGGTTAAAGGAAAGCAAATTGGCATTTTACATGTAAGGAATGTGCCTTAAAGTGAATGTTTACTGTTACATTGATTTTTACATATATTTCCAGTTACCTTGAGTCAAAAAAGCACTAAACACTAATTTTCAAGCAATTTTTCAATCATTCGTTCATTTTAACCCCTTCACCCCGAAGCCTGTTTTCACCTTCCTGACCAGGCCAAATTTTACAATTCTGACTTGTGTAACTTTATATGGTTATAATTCTGGAATGCTTCAATGCTTCAATAAGTCCTACTGATTCTGAGAATGATTTCTCGAAACATATCGTTTTCATGATAGTGGTAAAAAAATTTTAAATATGGCTTGCATTTATTTGTGAAAATATTGGAAATTATGTGAAAATTTTGAAAATGTTGCCATTTTCAAACTTTTAATTTTTATGTTCTTATATCAGAGAATTATGTCACACAACATAGTTAATAAATAACATTTTCCACATGTTTCCTTTACATCAGCACAATTTTTGCAACTTTTTTTTGTTAGGAAGTTCTAAGTGTTAAAAGTTGACCAGTGATTTCTAATTTTTCCAACAAAATTTACAAAGCATTGGACCACATAAAATTTGAAGTGACTTTGACGGGCAAATACGACAGAAAATGCCGAAAACTGACACCATTATAAAAACTGCACCCCTCAAGATGTTCAAAACCACATTCAAAAAGTTTATAAATCCTTCAGTTGCTTCATGGGAATTAATGGAATGCGCAAGGAAAAAATAAACATTTAAATTTTTTTCATAAAAATTTTACTTAGACCCATTTTTTTCTATTTTTGCAAGGGTAACAGGAAAAAATGGACCATACAATTTGTTGCGCAATTTCTCCTGAGTATACTGATACCCCATATGTGGGGGAAATCCACTGTTTGGACACACGGCAGAGCATTGAAGGGAAGGAGCGCCATTTGGCTTTTTGAATTTAAAATTTGCTGGAATAATTAGCAGACACCATGTCTTGTTTCGAGAGGCCCTGATGTGCCTAAACAATGGAAACTGCTAACAAGTGATGCTATTTTGGAAACTAGACCCCTTAGGGAACTTATCTAGATGTGTGGAGAGCACCATGAACCCCTCAGGTGCTTTACAGAAGTTTATATCGTTGAGCCGTAAAAATTAAATTCACATTTTTCACACAAAAATGTTTCTAGCCCCTAATTTTGCACTTTCACAAGGGTAACATGAGAAACTGCACCATACAATTTGTTGTGAAATTTCTCCTGAGAACACTGATATCCTATATGTGGGGAAAAACTACAGTTTTAGCACACAGCAGGGCTCAAAGGGGAAAAAGCACCTTTTGACATTTAAAATGTACCGGAATCATTAACTGACACCATGCCGCGTTTGGAGAGCACCTGATGTGCCTAAACAATAGAAACCCCTCACAAGCGACCACATTTTGGAAACTAGATGTTAGGCGTCGGATTCCTGGCACTGCACAGCAGGAATCCAGAGCCAGACATCCTGCGGTCTCCCATTCTCCTCCGACCGCTCGGACTCCTGCTCAGCAATCTCGGCGAACCAGGCATTCCCCGCAGACTCGTTCTGTGAGCCTGGATGTTGCTGCCACCTCTGGTGCAGCAATGATAACGCAACCTGCTTTGCAGGGAACTGCTCTAGAGGCTAAGTCCTCGCGCCGTCCGACTGGGCATGCCCGCAACTTGTCCTCTCAGTGGAGAGCAGGGGTCACATGTGAAGGTCCTATGTCGGATCTGATTGGTCCTTCCTATAGTACTGGAAGGTCCCGGAAGTGCATGGCTATAAAAAGCCTGCATGGCGGCTCGGCCATGCGCTAGTGTAGCATATTATGCTGTGTGTGTATGGTGATGGATGCATGGACTGGTGTCTGACTTATTATGAAACCCCTTCCCTCGGATATTACGAATGGTGACAGTATGTTGGGTTAGTCAGCTCCAGATTGTGGCAGGCTACACGCCACTGAGCCTTCCTCACCTACACTAGCGTCCGTCGGTGCCCGGCTCCTCCGGCATCGTCGCTTAGCGGCTTCAGTTACGGCCGCGCTGCAGTAGTAGCAGTTTTTGGTGTTCGCAGCTGCGACGCCACACGCCGGCTGACCTGTGCAGCTAACAGGTTCAGCCTTTACGTCTAGTTCATACTTTGGCGTCTCTGTGACTAAACAGAGTCCGCTCTCAGGCTCTCGGGTGACATTAACCCGAGCGCTGTTTCGCACTTCTAGCGTATCTGCCATTGTCCAGCAGCGGTCTTGTCATCTACCGCACGGTGGACCCCGGGCGGCGAACGCGCCTTCCATTATTTATATCTGGTGCGTTCCGCCGACCCTAACATTACACTAGCGCCAGGGTCTGGCTGGCAATGGCAGACGTGCAGCAGCTGCAGCGCTACATTCGGCAGCTGGAGAGCAGGTTGGCGGCTATTGAGAGCACCAACTCAGCTGCGAATGCTGCGCTAGCTGCTGCTCAGACAGTCGCTGAGGCTGTCTCACGTGCGCCCACACTTTTGCCCCTGCCGACAATGTCTCGCCTCCCGCTCCCCGATAAGTTTTCGGGTGATAGTGCCTCCTGTAGGGGATTCGTTAGTCAGTGCTCCATCCAGCTGGAGTTGCTGGCTGCACGGTTCCCTACGGAGCGTGCTAAGGTGGGATTTATTGTCTCTCTGTTGTCTGGCCGGGCATTACAGTGGGCCACGCCATTGTGGGAACGTGGTGATCCCGTGGTACAGGGGGCTGCTCAGTTCCTCGCGGCTCTGAAGCAAGTCTTCTTGGGACCACGGGTCACCCACGATACGGCTCTCCAACTGTTATCTTTAACACAAGGGTCACTTTCGGTTAGCCATCATGCTGTCCAGTTTCGGACACTGGCTTCCGAGTTAGAGTGGCCGGACAAAGTGTTGGTCCCGGTGTTTTGGAGAGGCCTGGCTGAGCACGTAAAAGATGCTCTAGCTACTAGGGAGATTCCCACCAGTTTGGAAGAGTTGATCGCCGTTTCCACCCGCATTGATCTCCGCTACACGGAGCGCGGGTTGGAACGAGCGCAATCCAAACGTAGGGTTAATTTGGCTCCCACCTTTTCTGAGCCACTGAAATTTCCCGCACAGGAGCACCTCCCCTCTGAGCCTATGGAGGTGTCTCGCACCGGCACTAAGTTGCGTCCGATGCGAACCTCTGTGCGCTGTTATCAGTGCCGACAGTTGGGCCACTCGGCTGGCACATGCCCTCAGCGGCCGAAAAGACGACCACGTTCAGTGGCCGTAGGTGGTGGTCAATCCAAGGTGGGACCCTTTTCACTCAAACCGGTGTTCTGGGGTACATTAGATAGTGGGTCCTCCTCCTGGGAGGCAGAGGTCACCCTGGATTCCGGGGCCGAGGGGAACTTTATGTCCTCGACTTTTGCCCAGAGACACGCTATCCCTCTGGTGATACTCCCCCAACCTCTGACCATCAGGGTGGTAAATGGGGCACCGTTACCATCTCAGGTGACCCATCAGACAGCCCCACTCGGACTCTCTATTTCACCCTCACATCGGGAGACTCTGTCCCTGCTAATTATGCCCAATGGCATCGATCAGGTGCTCCTCGGAGTTCCCTGGCTTCGTTGCCACTCCCCGCATATTGACTGGGCTTCAGGGAGGATACTGGGCTGGGGCAAGGACTGTGAGGGAAGGTGCCTGAGGGGCAGCGTTCAGGTGGCTTCCACAGAAGTGCCTGCGGATCTCTCCTCGCTCCCCAAACCCTACCACCATTACGCGGACGTCTTCTCTAAGAAGTCTGCGGAGACGCTCCCACCGCACCGTTCCTATGATTGCCCGATTGATCTCCTGCCAGGCACAGAGCCTCCCCGAGGCTGTGTTTACCCTTTATCACTCCCTGAGACGGAGGCTATGTCCCAGTATATCCGGGAGAACCTGGCTAGGGGTTTCATCAGAAAATCGGTGTCACCGGCTGGTGCCGGGTTCTTCTTCGTACAGAAGAAGAACGGAGAGCTACGCCCCTGCATCGACTACCGAGGTCTCAATGCTATCACGGTTAAAAACAAATACCCCCTACCGTTGATCTCGGAGTTATTTGACAGGTTGCGGGGGGCCCGGATCTTTACTAAACTAGATCTGCGGGGTGCATACAACCTGATCCGCATTCGCGAAGGAGACGAATGGAAGACAGCTTTTAATACCAGGGATGGCCATTACGAATACCTGGTTATGCCCTTTGGCCTTTGTAATGCCCCAGCTGTCTTCCAAGATTTTGTCAACGACGTCTTCCGCGACATGCTCTCTACCTCGGTGGTGGTCTATCTGGATGACATACTCATCTTTTCGCCAGATTTGACCACCCACCGGAGAGACGTCTGCAGGGTCTTTGACCGTCTGCGGGCGAACTCGTTATTTGCCAAGCTGGAGAAGTGCCAGTTTGAGCAGGAGTCCTTGCCATTCCTGGGCTATATCATCTCGGCCCAGGGGCTGGCCATGGATCCGGCCAAACTACAAGTGGTTATGGACTGGCAGGAACCCCATTCCCTCAAAGCGGTGCAGCGCTTTTTGGGGTTCGTGAATTACTACCGCCAGTTCATACCACACTTTTCCACACTGGTGGCTCCTTTGGTTGCTCTCACCAAGAAAGGAGCTAACCCCAATGCTTGGTCAGAACATGTCTCCAAGGCCTTCTCGGCTATAAAATCACATTTTGCTGGCGCTCCCATATTACATCGTCCCGATGTGGATAAGCCGTTTATCCTTGAGGTAGACGCTTCTTCCGTCGGTGCAGGAGCAGTCCTTTATCAAAAGGATGCTCAAGGTCGGAAGCACCCCTGCTTCTATTCCAAGACCTTCTCACCGGCGGAGAAAAATTACTCCATCGGCGACAGGGAGCTGCTAGCCATGAAGTTGGCTTTTTCTGAATGGAGACATCTCCTGGAGGGAGCCCGGTTTCCCTTTCTGGTATATACGGACCATAAAAACCTGGTCTATCTACAGACGGCCCAACGCCTGAATTCCCGTCAGGCCAGGTGGTCGCTCTTCTTCTCACGGTTCCGCTTCACCCTCCACTACCTCTCTGGAGAGAAGAACGTCCGTGCGGATGCTCTCTCACGTTCAGTGGTCTCAGCGGAGGAAGGAGAAGCTGAGCCTCGGTTAATTCTCCCGCCGGAGAGTTTTACGACCGTGGCTCCAGTTGCGCTCGAGTCGGTACCACCGGGCAAGACCTTGGTGCCTCCTCAGCTACGGCCGGAGGTCCTCGCCTGGGCACATGCCTCCAGAGTGGGTGGCCATTTTGGTAAAAAACGGACCGCCGAACTCCTGGCAAGGTCATATTGGTGGCCACATATGGCTCGAGATGTCAAGGAGTACGTGCAGGCATGTGTTTCGTGTGCTTGGAACAGACCCTCTAGACAGAGGCCGGCGGGGCTGTTGTTTCCCCTGCCAGTGGCGGATAGACCATGGGAGATGGTTGGCATGGACTTCATAGTTGGCCTGCCCAAGTCTGGTGGCAGTACGGTCATCTGGGTGGTCACCGACCATTTTTCCAAAATGGTGCATCTGGTGCCACTCGCACGCCTGCCTTCCGCTCGAGGTCTGGCCACCTTGTTCATTAAACACGTATTCCGTCTACATGGCATGCCGGACAAAATCGTGAGTGACCGTGGTCCCCAGTTTGCGTCTCGGTTTTGGAGGGAGCTCTGCAGTTTACTCAGCATCGAGCTAAATCTATCCTCCGCTTACCATCCCGAGACGAATGGCTTGGTCGAGAGAGCCAATCAGACCTTGGTCACCTATTTACGACATTTTGTCTCTGCCAGGCAGGATGACTGGGCATCCTTGCTACCTTGGGCAGAATTTGCCCTAAACAATGCGGTGGCTGATTCCACTGGTCAGACGCCCTTTCTCCTAAACTATGGCCAACATCCACGTGTCCCTGTCCCGATGCCAGTGTCCTCCACTGACTCCAGGGTGGCAGACTGGGCAGTGGAGGCCCGGGACATTTGGGATCGCACTCAGGATGCTATCCGGGCATCTAAAGAAAGGATGAGGGCGTCCACCGACATGCATCGGCGGCCTGCGCCAAGCTTCTCCCCTGGCGACATGGTATGGCTCTCCACCCGAAACATTAAACTGCGGGTTGAGTCTCCCAAGTTCGCACCGCGATACATTGGACCATTCAAGGTCCTCGAGCGACTTAGCTCGGTGGTCTACCGCCTGGCTCTACCTCCACATTTGGCCATTTCGGACGTGTTCCATGTGTTCCTCCTCAAACCAGTTCACATGGTCCGGTTTTCTGAGTCATCTGCCGGGTCATCAGACTTATCGTCTGATGAGTTTGAGGTTAACGCCATCGTGGGGCGCAGGTTTGTCCGTGGCAAAAAATTTTATTTGGTGGACTGGAAGGGTCATGGGCCCGAGGCTCGGACCTGGGAGCCGGTGGAAAATATTCACGCACCGCTCCTGATCGCGGCCTTTGAGCGCAGTGAGGCTCAGCGGGGGGGGGGCCCTAGGAGGGGGGGGGTAATGTTAGGCGTCGGATTCCTGGCACTGCACAGCAGGAATCCAGAGCCAGACATCCTGCGGTCTCCCATTCTCCTCCGACCGCTCGGACTCCTGCTCAGCAATCTCGGCGAACCAGGCATTCCCCGCAGACTCGTTCTGTGAGCCTGGATGTTGCTGCCACCTCTGGTGCAGCAATGATAACGCAACCTGCTTTGCAGGGAACTGCTCTAGAGGCTAAGTCCTCGCGCCGTCCGACTGGGCATGCCCGCAACTTGTCCTCTCAGTGGAGAGCAGGGGTCACATGTGAAGGTCCTATGTCGGATCTGATTGGTCCTTCCTATAGTACTGGAAGGTCCCGGAAGCGCATGGCTATAAAAAGCCTGCATGGCGGCTCGGCCATGCGCTAGTGTAGCATATTATGCTGTGTGTGTATGGTGATGGATGCATGGACTGGTGTCTGACTTATTATGAAACCCCTTCCCTCGGATATTACGAATGGTGACAGTATGTTGGGTTAGTCAGCTCCAGATTGTGGCAGGCTACACGCCACTGAGCCTTCCTCACCTACACTAGCGTCCGTCGGTGCCCGGCTCCTCCGGCATCGTCGCTTAGCGGCTTCAGTTACGGCCGCGCTGCAGTAGTAGCAGTTTTTGGTGTTCGCAGCTGCGACGCCACACGCCGGCTGACCTGTGCAGCTAACAGGTTCAGCCTTTACGTCTAGTTCATACTTTGGCGTCTCTGTGACTAAACAGAGTCCGCTCTCAGGCGACGTTAACCCGAGCGCTGTTTCGCACTTCTAGCGTATCTGCCATTGTCCAGCAGCGGTCTTGTCATCTACCGCACGGTGGACCCCGGGCGGCGAACGCGCCTTCCATTATTTATATCTGGTGCGTTCCGCCGACCCTAACACTAGACCCCTCAGGAAACGTATCTAGATGCTTGGTGAGCACCTCCAACACCCAAGTGCATCACAAAAGTATATTATGTTAAGCCGTGATAATAAAAAAATCACATTTTTCCCACAAAAATGTTCTTTTTGCCCTATTTTTTATTTTCACAAGTTAAAAGGGGAAAATAAACCTTAAAATTTGTTGTAAAATTTATCCTGAGTACACCAGTACCCCATATGTGGATGAAAACTGCTTTTGAGGCATTGTGCAAAGCTCAGAAGGGAAGAAGCACCATATTGGAGTTTAGATTGGACTGGTTTAAGGATGCCATATCACATTGGTAGAGTGCCTGAGGTTCCAGAATAGCAAAAGCCCCAATGAGTGACCCCATTTTAAAAACTACACCTCTTAATGAATTCATCTAAGAGTGCAGTGATCATATTGACACTACAGATGTGTCACAATTTTATACCATTGGGCAGTGAAGAAAAAATAATTACATTTTTTCCACCAAAATGTTGTTTTAGCCCCAGAGTTTACATTTAACACTGAGAAATGGGTAAACATGGCACCCAAATTTGTCTCACAATTTCTGCTGAATGTGGAAATACCCCATATGTGGCTGTACCGTATTGCTTAGCCATAAAGCAAGACTCAGGAGGGATGGAGAGCTACCTTCCTCCTGGAGCCCAGACGTTGCTAGAATAGTTTATGGACTGAAAATACAGAGCCCCTAAGTAATAGAAGAGCAGAAATCTCCATCAAGTTACCCTATTTTGGGAAAATTATACACCTTTAGGAATTTATATACAGGTGTAGTGAAAATTTTGACCTAATGGATGTATTCCAGAACTTGTGCTGCATCCCGCTCTGGTCTTTTTGGACGTGCACGATTCTGATGCTACTTTGGTAATCAATACGCATAGTGGCAGAACGTTGCTTCTGGTCTGACGCGAGCAGCACATCCGGCATGACTGTGGCTCAAAGTAAGTTATTGTTAACGTTTCGCTAGGCAAGGCTGGCTTCCAGGAGTGGACCCTCTGGACCGTGGCACCGAGGGGCCCCGGACAAGCAACCTGGTGGGACCGACCCCTATACAGGGACCGTTAGGAGCAGGCCCAGGGGTTCGAATGCCACGGCAGCCGGTACCAAGAGGGGCGTCTCGGAATGGACTAGAACGAGACAGATGACCTGGTCCCACGAGCACAGGGAAGGCGTAGGCCTCAGGAGGAGACAGGAGTAGGACAGCAGGAGACAAAGACACGGGTAGACAGGACCGGAGTAGGACTGCAGGAATCAGGCACGGGTAGGCAGGACCGGAGTAGGACTGCAGGAACAGGCACGGGTAGGCAGGACCAGAGTAGGACTGCAGGAATCAGGCAAGACACAAGCAGGCAGGGCAGAGCAGGAACACACACAGGACCGGAGTGGAACTGCAAGGAAGCGCGGGGACATAAGAGGACTGGAGCCGTGCACAGGGCAAGGGCACGGGAGCCTAGTGTGCGGAGAGCACATCAACGATCAGGCGCCTCCATTATGGGAGGGTGGCCTGAAATAGCCGAGGACCTGCCCCCATTGGTCAGGGCACCGCCGGAGCATAAGAACAGGCAGGGAGAGCCGGCCGCGGCCTATGACGCATGCGCAGGGCTCGCAGTGACGTCACAGGCCGCGAGCCGGTCAGAGGAGGAAGCCGCCGACGACGGAGGAAGGAGAGAGGCTGCGGCACTGGAAGGTGAGTATCAGGGCGCGCGACGGGGGCCATGGCAGGGCGTGCGACGGGGGCCGTGGCAGGGTGCGCGACGGGGGCCGTGACAGTTACTTAGCTGTGCCTCATTGAAATTTATTATGAACAGTATTTATATTGAACCCACACCACTGAATCTTCAGCCCATGAAGAAGCCAGTGTGGTGATATGTATTGGGCAGTTTTTGTCCTGCTCTCTTCCTTGAAAAAACCTCAAAAAATATAATGGATCAAATACTCTGAAAAAACACCAAGATAGCAGCAAAAAAATTTGATCCTAAAAATTAACTTTTATTCCAATATTTAAAACCTGGATGATACCAGTATGATACCAGTATAGGGAACAGGGTACATGATATTTTTAACATACAAATTATGCAATGTATCAGGGCACTACACTCGCCCTAATAGGCCCTAGTGCGTCCCTTCCAATTTAAAGGCAGACAGACTAGGAGATCTTCACTATTAAACCCGAGAGAGAAGAAAGATACGGAAAATTTGACTAGACTAATAGGTACCTTTGATGACCAGTCAAAAAGAGTAATGGAGATTCTGAGGAAACATTGGGATATACTCAGGACTGATCAAAATATCAGGGGGATAATTTCTCCCAAACCCTCAGTGACCTATAGGAAGGGAAAATCCATAAGAGATTTAGTGGTTAAGAGTCATCTGGAACCACATAAGAAGGAGGGGACTTGGCTACAAAATAGGCAGGCTGGGACGTTTAGATGTGGACACTGTAGTTTTTGCAAGCATGTGGTACCATCAAAAACGTTTAGTAGTGCCTACACGAAAAGAACGTATAAAATGAACTCATTTGCTAACTGCAAAACTACAGGAGTTGTCTACCTGTGCACATGCTCCTGTCCGTTGGATTATGTGGGCAAAACTAAGCGGGAACTCCGGATACGGATTGGGGAACATTTGGGAGACATTAGACATAAAAGAGAGACTCCACTAGCACGTCATGTTAATCTTGTTCATGGCGGTGATGAGAAACAGATTGGATTTTGTGTTATTGAAAGGGTTCAACCCGTAGTGAGGCAGGGGGATTGGGATAAGAAGATCCTACAACGGGAAACGCGTTGGATTTTCTGGCTAGAATCACAAAGCCCTAAAGGCCTCAATGAAAATTTGAATTTTACTAGTTTCTTGTAGTTAGTGTATCTGATGGATCCACCATGCTATTTTTTCATGCTCTTTCTGAGCAAAGAGATTGTTCTTGGATATCTATCATCTTATTATTGGATCATTTGATTAGCTGGGATACATAGAGGTGTCTCCTGTAGGGGTTAATAACAACATTTTTCATCATGTCTTATTGATGCGGTTTATGACTAAGTAACGTTATTATGGCACACTGACATATTTAAAATGAGGTGTAATCCGGATATATAATTTTCTTCAGGTTCTACTAGCCCTGAATAATGCTGCCTTAGGGTTTATGTATATACTAGCCCCCTTTGCTCTAATACACGCCCGTGGTTAATCCCACTAATTTTGGTGGGTTGTGACCTATTGTGTTTTCTCCCCCACTGTGGTTCGAGTGTGGGCAACGGCTGTGTGGTCACGTGGGGAGAGGATTTGATATGCGCCGAGAGGGACACACGTGATCAGGGCATGTCACCGGAAGTGACGATTAGGGTCACATGATGTGGCGGTGGGACTACACCCCAGTGTATTGATCACTAGCAGTGCGCGTAATCATGATGCGCTACCGGAAGTGATGATTGTGGTCACATGGTATGGGGGCGCGCCCCACTGCAATGATTGCAAGTATGACACACAATCACGGCGTGGTACCGGAAGTGACGTCGCAGTCTGAAGGCGGTAAATATGAGCCGGCGGGAGACAGAAAACATGCCGCACACTGCATTGATCATTCGGCTGGGGTGATGAGACCCCTTGTGCTCTTTTGCCCCTGATGAACCCTCAGCATCTAAGAGGGGGAAACGCGTCGGGCTGGGCTCGATATCATCTGATGGCTGATAAGTATCTTTTTGAATTTTTATGCTGACAGACTGATGGATGGCAATTTGTATATTGGGTCATTGGGTTACCCCATGAATTAATTTAATGGTGTTCTTTGCCATCCTCGCTTATAAAAGAGACTATTGTGTCTATTGTGTATTTTGAGGACTATTATGTCCTTTGGATATGTTAGATCAGCAAATATTTTTTTCCTGATGAACTCCTTTTGGATTTGATCTACGCATTGCTGTTATGTGTAAACGTTTTTTATAGAAAGCTACAGTCTGTCATTTATGCAGCATTTAGCATTTTTTCTACGAGATAAGTTTCTAACTGAGCTGCAACCATAAGCATTTTTTATTACGAGATATTAGGGTGGATATATACCCACCACTCTGTTTTAGAATACGTGCACTCCTAGAGACAGTATATGGTCTCTCCACCATGGGTCATTTTTTCGGGAATTCTGTGTGTTTGTGTTTTTTTGTGTATCCTCGTCGTGGATTAGGGTTTTTTAGGGTGTTATTAGGGTTACCGACGTTGAGCGGGGGCGCCACATCGCATATATTAGGGTGCCAACCTCCGCGGCAAGGAAGGGACGCACTAGGGCCTATTAGGGCGAGTGTAGTGCCCTGATACATTGCATAATTTGTATGTTAAAAATATCATGTACCCTGTTCCCTATACTGGTATCATCCAGGTTTTAAATATTGGAATAAAAGTTAATTTTTAGGATCAAATTTTTTTGCTGCTATCTTGGTGTTTTTTCAGAGTATTTGATCCATTATATTTTTTGAGGTTTTTTCTGGACTAGCATGGCTGGATTTCTGTCGGGTTCATTTGACACAAGAAAATGGCTGAATGATGCAAAAGAGGTATTTTCTGATTTTGAAACTGATTCCCTGTCTACTACGGGTCCATCCCTTAGGGCATTGTTTTCTGATTTACTTGAGGCATTTAAGGATAACATCAAATCTTGGTGGGAGGTACAGTCATTAGAGAACTATATTAAACAAAAAATTGTCCCACGTGGATTGCGGATACATTTGATGCCTGCTCCTCGATGTAGAACCCCGCTATTGTTAACCAAGTGGGAGGAAGAATTAACATCTTCATCCTTACGCCTGATGCAGGTTCTGTTGGATGAAGAAAAAACTACCCTTGAAAAAACGTCTCAGAAAGTAAAAGAATTGACAGAGAGTGTATTGAAATTTAAGACAGTTACTGATTTTACTACCAAGGAGGAGAATCTTAAAACTGCGGTTGAAAAATATCAACTGTATATGAAGGAGCGGAAACATAAAAAGTTCCTAAGAGACATAGCTGAATTCAAGGAAAAGAGAGCATACCCAGCTCTCACGGATAATAGTTATTGTCCCACAGATAGATCATCCTCGGAGGTTGAATCATCTGACACTGAGGGAAATTCGGGGTACAACAGTAGGAAAACTCATTTTAGGTACAGGGGACATAGCCGTAGAAGTGGCTTTAAGAGATGGCAAGGAACAGACAGGTACTATACAAGAACATCGGAGAGAGCATCAATGAATACTACTGTAGGGAATCTAAATCAGCCCTCCACCACAGTTGGGGGAGTATCATCGTCTTCCTCCTCTTCTTCTTTTTTAGAGACCAAAGGTTTGGTCCCCTACAAATTGAAGGAACGTACCAACCAAACAAGGTGAGGGCAGAGGAGGAATATAAGAATCAGATAATTAATTTGTCATCATATGCTCTCTCCAATGAGGAGATTGTTGTACTGAGGAGAGGACTCTCCTTTGTACCAACCACCAAATTTGATCCCTTTGAATGGATAAAGGATATTAATTTATTTACACGAAAATTGAAATGGAAAAAAATTTTTTTCTTGAGTGATAAGGCTAAATGTCAGCAACTTGGTATAACATTGGACGAACTCCCTGATGTGCTCCTTTTAACAGAGATGGCGGAGGAGGGACAGCGGGGAGTGGGAACTGGACCATTTTCAGATTTGAAATTAAAAAGTAAAAAAACACCTCCGATAGGAGAGATTGGCTGTATTGATATTTTTCTACAGTTAGTCTCGGATGAGATACGGAATATAAATCCCAAAGTAGAACAGACCCTACCCAATCTCTCGTATCGTGAGAGAAAAGCATTGGAGGGGCTGATGAATAACAAGCAGATTGTACTTAAACCCTCAGATAAGGGTGGCAATATGGTTATCTTGAATAGGGACAAATATATTGAGATGTGTCTTGCCATCCTATCTGATGAAGCAACCTATGAGATTTTGAGAATGGATCCAACTAAGGATTTTAGTTTGGGATTGTCAAAAATCTTGAAAATGGCTCTAGAAACCAAGCTGATTTCTAAGAAGGAATTCGATTTTCTGTTGCCAAAATGGCCAGTAATTGCAACATTTTATGCATTACCAAAAATCCATAAGGGCACGGACCCTATCAAAGGGAGACCAATTGTCTCTGGGATCGATGCCTTGTGTCAGAACTCCAGTGTTTATCTTGACAAAATGTTGAGATCATTTGTGGTGACCCTCCCTTCCTACCTCAGGGATACTATGGATCTTCTTAATAAAATAGAGGGGATTATAGTTGACCCAGGTACCATCCTAGCATCTATCGATGTTGAGGCACTGTATAGCAGCATTAGACATGTGGAGGGCCTGAAGGCGGTCAACTATTTCCTGAGAGGTAGGGGGGTACATATGGGTGCACATAATAAATTTTTGTTGCAGTTGTTGGAGTTTGTAGTCTGCCATAATTACTTTTTGTTTGATGGCAGGTACTACCACCAGCTCAGGGGCACCGCGATGGGGAGCCCTTGTGCCCCTACGTACGCAAATCTGCTCCTGGGCTGGTGGGAGGACACTGTGGTCTTCAGTGATGAGGATGTCATCTGGTCCCCGAATATTTTATTTTGGGGACGTTATATTGACGACATCCTCGTCCTGTGGACGGGTAATGGAGAATCGTTTAAATCCTTTGTGGATCATCTGAATACCAACGAGATGGGCCTGTTTTTCACGTATGAGATCGGTGGAGAAAGTATCACTTTCTTGGACACCACCATATCAATTGCAAAAGATGGATCTTTGACAACATCTCTGTACCGGAAACCCACATCAACAAATAGTCTTCTTAGGTGGGAGAGTCATCATCCTCTCCCCCTGAAACGTGGTATCCCCAGGGGGCAGTTTCTCAGACTGAGGAGGAACTGCTCCGATTGGGGTGATTTTCAGGCCCAGTCAAGGGACCTGTGTGATAGGTTTAAGGATAGGGGTTATCCCACCAATGTCATTCAACCTGCCTTTAAATTGGCCAGACAGACTAGGAGATCTTCACTATTAAACCCGAGAGAGAAGAAAGATACAGAAAATTTGACTAGACTAATAGGTACCTTTGATGACCAGTCAAAAAGAGTAATGGAGATTCTGAGGAAACATTGGGATATACTCAGGACTGATCAAGATATCAGGGGGATAATTTCTCCCAAACCCTCAGTGACCTATAGGAAGGGAAAATCCATAAGAGATTTAGTGGTTAAGAGTCATCTGGAACCACATAAGAAGGAGGGGACTTGGCTACAAAATAGGCAGGCTGGGACGTTTAGATGTGGACACTGTAGTTTTTGCAAGCATGTGGTACCATCAAAAACGTTTAGTAGTGCCTACACGAAAAGAACGTATAAAATGAACTCATTTGCTAACTGCAAAACTACAGGAGTTGTCTACCTGTGCACATGCTCCTGTCCGTTGGATTATGTGGGCAAAACTAAGCGGGAACTCCGGATACGGATTGGGGAACATTTGGGAGACATTAGACATAAAAGAGAGACTCCACTAGCACGTCATGTTAATCTTGTTCATGGCGGTGATGAGAAACAGATTGGATTTTGTGTTATTGAAAGGGTTCAACCCGTAGTGAGGCAGGGGGATTGGGATAAGAAGATCCTACAACGGGAAACGCGTTGGATTTTCTGGCTAGAATCACAAAGCCCTAAAGGCCTCAATGAAAATTTGAATTTTACTAGTTTCTTGTAGTTAGTGTATCTGATGGATCCACCATGCTATTTTTTCATGCTCTTTCTGAGCAAAGAGATTGTTCTTGGATATCTATCATCTTATTATTGGATCATTTGATTAGCTGGGATACATAGAGGTGTCTCCTGTAGGGGTTAATAACAACATTTTTCATCATGTCTTATTGATGCGGTTTATGACTAAGTAACGTTATTATGGCACACTGACATATTTAAAATGAGGTGTAATCCGGATATATAATTTTCTTCAGGTTCTACTAGCCCTGAATAATGCTGCCTTAGGGTTTATGTATATATTAGCCCCCTTTGCTCTAATACACGCCCGTGGTTAATCCCACTAATTTTGGTGGGTTGTAAAACAATTGTGGTTTTCTCCCCCACTGTGGTTCGAGTGTGGGCAACGGCTGTGTGGTCACGTGGGGAGAGGATTTGATATGCGCCGAGAGGGACACACGTGATCAGGGCATGTCACCGGAAGTGACGATTAGGGTCACATGATGTGGTGGTGGGACTACACCCCAGTGTATTGATCACTAGCAGTGCACGTAATCATGATGCGCTACCGGAAGTGATGATTGTGGTCACATGGTATGGGGGCGTGCCCCACTGCAATGATTGCAAGTATGACACACAATCACGGCGTGGTACCGGAAGTGACGTCACAGTCTGAAGGCGGTAAATATGAGCCGGCGGGAGACAGAAAACATGCCGCACACTGCATTGATCATTCGGCTGGGGTGATGAGACCCCTTGTGCTCTTTTGCCCCTGATGAACCCTCAGCATCTAAGAGGGGGAAACGCGTCGGGCTGGGCTCGATATCATCTGATGGCTGATAAGTATCTTTTTGAATTTTTATGCTGACAGACTGATGGATGGCAATTTGTATATTGGGTCATTGGGTTACCCCATGAATTAATTTAATGGTGTTCTTTGCCATCCTCGCTTATAAAAGAGACTATTGTGTCTATTGTGTATTTTGAGGACTATTATGTCCTTTGGATATGTTAGATCAGCAAATATTTTTTTCCTGATGAACTCCTTTTGGATTTGATCTACGCATTGCTGTTATGTGTAAACATTTTTTATAGAAAGCTACAGTCTGTCATTTATGCAGCATTTAGCATTTTTTCTACGAGATAAGTTTCTAATTGAGCTGCAACCATAAGCATTTTTTACTACGAGATATTAGGGTGGATATATACCCACCACTCTGTTTTAGAATAGGTGCACTCCTAGAGACAGTATATGGTCTCTCCACCAGGGGTTATTTTCGGGAATTCTGTGTGTTTGTGTTTTTTTGTGTATCCTCGTCGTGGATTAGGGTTTTTTTAGGGTGTTATTAGGGTCACCGACGTTGAGCGGGGGCGCCACATCGCATATATTAGGGTGCCAACCTCCGCGGCAAGGAAGGGACGCACTAGGGCCTATTAGGGCGAGTGTAGTGCCCTGATACATTGCATAATTTGTATGTTAAAAATATCATGTACCCTGTTCCCTATACTGGTATCATCCAGGTTTTAAATATTGGAATAAAAGTTAATTTTTAGGATCAAATTTTTTTGCTGCTATCTTGGTGTTTTTATTGATAGTGTTTTGTAGGGCTATATCTTTGATATAGATAGTATCCTTATAGAAAGGCGGGGTACCTCCATGCCTTATCATGGGCTTACTGGGTTTGGATTGTTTTAAGTGTTTTTAAATATTTGTAGTGGTGTGTGTTCAAATAAAATCAATTTATTTTTGTGATTCATCTATTGTGATCCCTGTGTTTGTGCATGTCTCCTGTCTTCATTATTCTTTGTTTTCCAGAAACAAGCAGCAGTGGATGTTGCTGAGTGAAAATTGCAAACTGCGGGGGCATGGCCTAGGCAGCAACAGAGCAAGACGTGTGTTGTTTGAGCTCCCAATCTGAGGCCACAAAATATACTATAAAATAGACTTTTCTGGGCAAAAAGACCACGCTCCCACTCGCCTGAAGCCCTGAGAGGGGAGAGAGGAGGCTGACTCACCGACTCGCTGAGGTCGTTGCTCCGGTGGGAGCGGGCCGGGATTACTCTGGTGAGGCCTGCGGGCTGGATTACTCTGGTGAGGCCTGGAGACGCCGTCTTTTCCTGGCTGCTGTGATGGAGGAGAGGACAGGCAGAGCTGCTGAGGGGCCGATCTCGACACCTGGCGGAGGCGAATGGAAGTTTATTGGACCTGCGCTGCCTGGACCTCGCGCTTCTTCTCCCTGGCCGTGATTTGGGAGCGCGCGGGGCAGGAGGAGGGAGAGCTGGGGAGCCACGGAGACAGCGCTGGTGAGCTTCTGACCGGATGGAGGAGGTGTTCTGGGAGACCTCTGAGCCTGGTGGCGTGAGCGGAGCTGCTGGAGCCCACCCGGCTCCAGCATCCTCGCAAAACATACGGTACTGTGCGGCCTCCTTTCTCTTTTCCCGCCGTTGAGCGGATGGCGCCATCTTAGAAAAAGAAAAAAAAAAAACAAGCACCATATTGAAATCTCCCTGTCGCTATATAGGCTGCTGGGAGCATCTTAGGACATTAGAACTGAGCGCACCCCTCTGATCTGGCCCCATGTTGCCGTGGATGAACATACAGTCAAGTATTTTTTATGAACAACCCGGAATACAGTTTTCTATGATTTTCTGATATTGTCTGAAACTGCATAATCTGTTCACCAGAAAACAACAGCGACACCTACTGGTTAATATCTGAAGAATGCTGCATACCTAGATATAATGAATATGATACGATACGAAACGATACACTTTATTGATCCCGAGGGAAATTATGGTATTACAACAGCATTACAAACAAAACATTAAGAACAGCATTACATAGAGTAGTTACTAGACACAGATCTTGCACATGACTAACCACAATACGTAACAAACAAAGGTACACAAGTCTCTGATCATTTCCCTTAGTGCACCAACCCTAGATCATAGCCATCTTTCACCCTTAGTGAATTGTTATACATCCCCATAGCAGTAGGCACAAATGATTTCCTGAATTTCTCCTTCTTGCACCTTAGTAGGATTAGACGGCTGCTGAAGGTGCTCTATGTGGCGCCCCCAGGAGTATGGCCGCCACAGTGGCTTTGCCTTCCTCCAGGGAGGGTGATGTCATGCTTGGAAGCAGTGAAGGGTCTCTCTCGCAGTTAACCTATACATGCAACACAGTTCCACTCCAGGCCAGCAGTTGGGACTCTGAACCGGAATTGAGGGGAGGAGTGCTCTCTGAGGGCCAAGAGGAAGGAATGGTCAGTTAGTGTGAGGAGGTCCACATGTGCAGACGTGTGGAGAGGAACTGGAGGTTGAGCTGAGGAAAGAGAGCTCCCTCACAGCGAGAGCGCATGAACTGGAGCCTGGTCTCCACGGTTGTACAGATACTAACGGTCCTGCAACAGATACCAGAGGAGTAGGAGGCTGTAAATGCCTACTCCCATCTAAGACTCGGAGGCACAACAGCACGGAGTGAGCCAAGAGAGGAATACGGCTACAGCTGTCTGCCATACGAGGTAGTTCTAAGAGACAATAAGAGAAGTAGGAAGAACTTCAGTGTAACTCAGTACGAGGAGTACTTCACTCAAATAAGCGCTAAGAAGGAGACTGCACAGTACATCTGCTGAGAGAGAATCCCTGAGCTGCTTCCAGGCTAGCCTGCTCCAGTACCATCTGTAATCAGGACCCTGGACTGCATTTATCAAGTAAAGGTACAGAAATTGAACCCCGCTGTGTCTTTGTCTGCTTCCTACCCTTCCGGCACTGCTACATCCCCGTGCCAACCACATCTACACTGCCCTGGGACTACAGCTTCACCTGTGGGGAGCTTTCACATCTTGGCTGCACCATACCATCAGTCCCAGTGGATCTGCATGCAGCATCGGCTTAACATCTCACTTGCCGAACACCGCTGGTGGCGTCACGAACTATTCCATTAACTACATTCCACCATTTCAATTCCCCCATTACTTGGGCACCCAGGGCCACGGACCGGGTCACCGCTGCTGTGACACATCCCGCTGACACCGGCCCGGTACCGAGTACCCCACAGCCCTGGGAGGGCGACCCACTCTTCTGATTCAAGAACAGCCCGTATAGTGGGTGTGTATTATTGTTCATTATAGCCCTGCACTTCTTCTGAATCCTATCTTCCACTACCTCCTCAAAAGAGTCAAGATGGAGGCCAACATCTTGCCTTCTTGATAAGTTTGTTGAGCTTATTAGCGTCAGCTACTCGCACACCACTGCCCCAGCAAATGATAGCAAAAAAGATGGCGCTTGCTACTACAGACTGGTAGAACATTTCCAGCATTTTACTGCACACATTGAACGACCTGAGCTTCCGCAGAAAGTACAGTCTGTTCATTCCCTTCTTGTGAACCTTCTCTGTATGACACCTCCAATCGAGTATACTGTCGAGGTGAACCCCCAAATATTTGTAGCTCTCAACCATCTCCACCTCCTGGCCAGCAATAATGATCGTTGAGTAATCCTTTTTCCTTCTATAACTCACCACCATCTCATTGGTTTTCTTTACATTTAGTTCTAGACAGTTAGTCTGGCAGCAATCTACAAAGTCAGAAACCACCCTTCTATATTCCTCCTCACCCCGGTCCCCCACAATGCCCCCTACAATCACTGAGTCATCTGAGAATTTTTGGAGGTGACAGAAATCGGATTTATACTGAAAGTCAGCTGTATACAATGTGAAGAGGAAGGGCGACAGCACTGTACCCTGAGGGGCTCCCACACTGCTCCATGCACTGCCAGATACCACCTCCTCCATCCTTACACTGCGGCCTGTCCATCAGGTAGTCACTTATCCAGTTCACCATCCCCTCATCCATTGCCATATCAGTCAACTTATCTACTATATAATTGTCTAATTCTGTCTGTCTGTCTTTCTGTCTGTCTGTAATGGAAATCCGGCCTAACTGCCGCGACCAATCAGTGACAGTTGCTTAGTCGTCGCGGCAACACGGCCGCATTGCTTATTGTACAGGCACATTACAGCCGTTAAAGGCATCACTGCTGCATCACTCATTACGCAAGGTCGGGCGCGTGGAAAGAAGATTGGAGATGAGTATAACCTTTTTTTATTTTTTAATATTATGGGTGTAACAGGAGTACATTAGGTAAGAGCAGAACAGTGACTGCAGCTCTGGATGTAATTGGAGTATAATACATTAGGTAACAGCAGAACAGTGACTGCAGCTTTGGGTGTAACTGGAGTACCATACCTTAGGTAACAGCAGAACAATGACTGCAGCTCTGGGTGTAACTGGAGTACATTACATTAGGTAAGAGCAGAACAGTGACTGCAGCTCTGGGTGTAACTGGAGTACAATACATTAGGTAAGAGCCGAACCTTTTCTGCAGCTCTGGGTGTAACTGGAGCACAATACATTAGGTAACAGCAGAACAGTGACAGCAGCTCTGGGTGCAACTGGAGTACATTACATTAGGTAACAGCAGAACAGTGACTGCAGCTCTGGGTATAACTGGAGTACAATACATTAGGTAAGAGCAGAAGAGTGACTGCAGCTCTGGGTATAACTGGAGTACAATACATTAGGTAAGAGCAGAACCTCTTCTGCAGCTCTGGGTGTAACTGAAGTACACTACATTAGATAACAGCAGAGCAGTGACTGCAGCTCTGGGTGTAACGAGTACATTAGGTAACAGCAGAACAGTGACAGCAGCTCTGGGTGTAACTGGAGTACAATACATTAGGTAACAGCAGAAAAGAGACAGCAGCTCTGGGTGTAACTGGAGTACAATACATTAGGTAAGATCTGAACAGTGACTGCAGCTCTGGCTGTAACAGGAGTATAATACATTAGGTAGGAGCAGAACAGTGACTGCAGCTCTGGGTGTAACTGGACTACAATACATTAGGTAAAAGCAGAACAGTGACTGCAGCTCTGGGATTAACTGGAGTACAATACATTAGATAACAGCAGAACAGTGACAGCAGCTCTGGGTGTAAATGGAGTACAATACATTAGGTAACAGCAGAACAGTGACAGCAGCTCCAAGTGTAACAGGATTATAATACACTAGATGGTGGCCCGATTCTACCAATTACCGGTCCCGGTAATGCTTAGCAAGAAGGGCCGGAGATGACATCACTCTCGCGAGAGCACAATGTCATCAGTGTTTCACGCAAAGCATTACTGGGACCCGAAGATGCCGGGCGCGTGGTGAGAGGAGGGACAGAGTCCGGGGGCCGTTGGAAGGTGAGTATATCATTATTTTTTATTTTAACAGAGACTCTAGAATACCCAATGCGATAGAATCGGGCCACCATCTAGTTTCGTAATAAGAGCGGCTGTAAGGTATTGAAGGCGCTAGAGAAGTCAAAGAACATGGCGCGTATTGCAGTTCCATCATTGTCCAAGAATGAATGTACTGTATGTAGCAGAGACACTACAGCATCATCCACCCCCAATCTCTGCTGGTATGCAAACTGCAGGGGGTCAATGTAGGCCCTCACCCTCGGGCACAAGTAGTCAAATACTATTCTCTCCAACGACTTCATAGCATGCGATGTTAAGGCCACTGGACGATAGTCGTGTAGGGAAGTTGGAAAGGTGATCTTGGGAACCGGCACCAGGCAGGTGGTCTTCCACAGCTGTGGTATTCTCTGAGATTGTAGGCTCCTGTTAAACAGGAGCTGAAAGACATTACACAGTTGGTTTGCACACACTTTTAGGACACATGGACTGCCAATGGCTAGTTTACTAAACTAGCGAAAATAAACAGATTGACCTGCGCTATAGGACTAAAGAAAATAAGCAATGATAAAAACCAAATAGAAAACAACCCGCTCTAAAACATACATGGATAAAATAATGGCATGTACAGTATATATAACAAATCACTCACCAATAAAAGGCAGACCAATAGATGTGATGCAAATTGGTGGCTGTGACTGCTGCTCTTTGATAGAGGTAAGAAAATGCACGGCAGAGGTCTTACTCCAAGGGGTTAAGTGAGCCTTGCTCCTTAACAATGCAAATGACAGCTTGGTCTGCCTTTTATTGGTGAGTTATTTGTTATATATACTGTACATGCCATTATTTTATCCATGTATGTTTTAGAGCGGGTTGTTTTCTATTTGGTTTTTATCATTGCTTATTTTCTTTAGTCCTATAGCGCAGGTCAATCTGTTTATTTTCGCTATTTTATGTAGTTTGGGCTGACACCGACCCCTATTTGACCTCAGCAGCAGAGGACAGTTTTCTTTTTTGCTGGTAAGCGCTTGTGTGATTTTTTGTTCTAGTTTACTAAACTGTTTCCTCACATCGCTTGGGGAGACAGCGAAGGCGGGCAGTTCATCATCCAAAGTCAATACTTAACTCTTTTTTCTCTCCTACATGTTCAAGTGGTGACCTAAGCTCAATTATGGTTAAAATAGGTAAAGAGCGTGGAAAACAAGCAGGTAAATACTTAGTTGAGGAACAAATGCATAAAACGCCGGGAGACCTTGATAAATATTTAAAGAAGATGGCAGGAGCTACACCAGGCCACCTCAAAAAGTCCATTAAGAGACCTGTTTCATCAGATAATTTGGATGGGTCAAACACTAGTGGTGCTGACTCGGAGTGCGATTCAGGTCAGCCTGACCCTACACCAATCTCCAGATCATTTATGAAAAAATTACTGGCCCAAAGCATGAAACCCATTATGGAGGAATTGTCAGGTCTACGCTCAGACCTTCAACAACTAGGTCAAAGAGTGGAGGTTTTGGAATCCTCCAGTGTGGAACTAGTGGATGCGATATCATGTCTCAGGGATTAAGTTATTCAGCAACAACAACAACTGAACACGACACTGCTGGCAGCGGAAGACCAAGAAAATCGAAGTCGGAGAAAAAGCATCCGATTGAGAGGCATCCCAGAATCCTTTGCGAAGGAAACACTGGCTAAAGTCTCTAAAGAAATTTTTGCCAACCTGCTAGGTCAAGAAAGAGCAGACTCAATAGTTATCGAGAGAGTGCATCGAGCTTTAAAACCCAGGCCGAAACTAAACGATCCACCAAGAGACATTATTTGCGGGATTCTCAGCTTTGTGGACACCCCAGCCATCCTTGCAAGCGCAAAAGAACAGGACAAGATTCTTTATGACGACTCACAAGTTCAGCTTTTCCAGGACATAACTCCCTCAACTTTGGCTAAAAGACGTATCCTCAATCCTCTCTTAACTGAGCTCAGAACAAAAGGTTTGATCTACAGATGGCTATATCCGTTTGCGCTAGCGATCAATGTAGACAATCGCCAAATCATAATACGATCCCCGACAGATTTAGAGACAGCCTGGGAAAAGATGGGTATTGATCCCCCTTCTTGGATGCCCGTTGACACGGGTTGGTCCTTGCCCAGACTGACAAGACCACAAGAGTGGTCTCTCAAGAAAAAACAAATGTCACCTAAACCAAAAAAGTCTGATCCCAGGAAACGCTAGGCCTGGTCGTGTTGCTTTTTGAGTCAAATACAAATCTTAGTATTTGGTCGTCTAGGCCTCTAACATTTCTGGTTGGACATTATTCTCTTACATACATTCCTTCCTTCCTCAGATTCTTTTAGAGTATGGCTGACTTAGACAGTGTTGAGCAGAATATTATATGTCTTTATGCAACCGGAAGGGAGGTCTTTTAGAGACACAGGAACCCTCAGTCGAGGGATCTTTGATCTCTGATATATGATTATATGAATGTATCATTACCCTTTTATAGTTTCTATACTATAGACATGTTTGATAATTTTCTTGCAACGTTTTTATTTGATTAATCCAAGGTCACCACTTGGACTCTCCCGCTCATGTTTGCGTGCTTTTTACCTCCCCCGTGATGGGCGAGAATGTTAATGTAAAAAATTTGTTAAATGATGTTTTTTTCTGTATCTGTTATCATTTCAGGCATCTTGCTGTGACGGAGAACTCTCTTGGTGATACTTTAAATGACTAGTCGGAAGGGTTCGGGCTCGATCACTGTGGCAACTTATAATGTCAAAGGTATCAATTCCCCAGCTAAGCGCAGCCAAATACTCACACTCCTGAAAAAACAAAAAACACAAGTGGCTTTCATCCAAGAAACCCATTTCAATCTTGGTAGAGTCCCAATATGTTTTTCTCTCAGTTTCCTATATGGTATAACAGTTGCGCCTCCACAGCGTCAAAAGGAGTGAGCATTGCCTTCAGAAAAGGCCTCCCCTTTACTATTATAGATAGCTTAAGTCAGGGGTCCCCAACCACCGGTCCGCGGCCCAGCACCGGGCCGTTGCAGTGCCCTTGCCGGTCCGCGGACACAAGGGGAGCTGGCAGCGGTGCAGCAGCTGATACTCACCTAGCGGTCCCTGTCGGCGCGGCGGCTTCATCCAGCGCTGAGCGGTCAAGTGTACCGCTCATTTAAGGTCATGAATATAGACGCCACTCATCTCCCATAGGCGTGGCGTCCATATTCATAGACCTTAATGAGCGGTAGCACGTGACCGCTCCGCACAGGAGCTGAAGTGCTGCGAGATGCAGGGAGGGAAGTTCAGCGGAAGGAAGGTCAGCGATGTGAGGGTAAGTATGATGGGGTAGGATGGGGGAGCCGAGCGGAGCCATATATATAAGGGAGAGAGTGGGAGCGGAGCCATATATATAAGGGAGAGAGAGTGGGAGCGGAGCCATATATACACGGGAGGGAGAGTGGGAGCATAGCCATATATACAAGGGAGGGAGAGTGGGAGCGGAGCCATATATATAAGGGAGGGAGAGTGGGAGCGGAGCCATATATACAAGGGAGGGAGAATGGGAGCGGAGCCATATAGACAGGGAAGGGAGAGTGGAAGCGGAGCCATATATACAAGGGAGGGAGAGTGGGAGCGGAGCCATATATACACGGGAGGGAGAGTGGGAGCGGAGCCGTATATACAAGGGAGAGAGAGTGGGAGCGGAGCCATATATACAGGGGAGGGAGGGTGGGAGCGGAGCCATATATACAAGGGAGGGAGAGTGGGAGCGGAGCCATATATACACGGGAGGGAGAGTGGGAGCGTAGCCATATATACAGGGGAGGGAGAGTGGGAGCGGAGCCATATATACAGGGGAAGGTGGGAGCGGAGCCATATATACAAGGGAGGGAGAGTGGGAGCGGAGCCATATATACACGGGAGGGAGAGTGGGAGCGTAGCCATATATACAAGGGAGGGAGAGTGGGAGCGGAGCCATATATACTGTATAAGGGAGGGAGAGTGGGAGCAGAGCCATATATACACGGGAGGGAGAGTGGGAGTGGAGCCATATATACAGGGGAGGGAGAGTGGAAGCGGAGCCATATATACAAGGGAGGGAGAGTGGGAGCGGAGCCATATATACAGGGGAGGGAGGGTGGGAGCGGAGCCATATATACAAGGGAGGGAGAGTGGGAGCGGAGCCATATATATACGGGAGGGAGAGTGGGAGCGTAGCCATATATACAAGGGAGGGAGAGTGGGATCGGAGCCATATATATAAGGGAGGGAGAGTGGGAGTGGAGCCATATATACATGGGAGGGAGAGTGGGAGTGGAGCCATATATACAGGGGAGGGAGAGTGGAAGCGGAGCCATATATACAAGGGAGGGACAGTGGGAGTGGAGCCATATATACAGGGGAGGGAGGGTGGGAGCGGAGCCATATATACAAGGGAGGGAGAGTGGGAGCGGAGCCATATATACACGGGAGGGAGAGTGGGAGCGTAGCCATATATACAAGGGAGGGAGAGTGGGAGCGGAGCCATATATACTGTATAAGGGAGGGAGAGTGGGAGCAGAGCCATATATACACGGGAGGGAGAGTGGGAGTGGAGCCATATATACAGGGGAGGGAGAGTGGAAGCGGAGCCATATATACAAGGGAGGGAGAGTGGGAGCGGAGCCATATATACAGGGGAGGGAGGGTGGGAGCGGAGCCATATATACAAGGGAGGGAGAGTGGGAGCGGAGCCATATATATACGGGAGGGAGAGTGGGAGCGTAGCCATATATACAAGGGAGGGAGAGTGGGATCGGAGCCATATATATAAGGGAGGGAGAGTGGGAGTGGAGCCATATATACATGGGAGGGAGAGTGGGAGTGGAGCCATATATACAGGGGAGGGAGAGTGGAAGCGGAGCCATATATACAAGGGAGGGACAGTGGGAGTGGAGCCATATATACAGGGGAGGGAGGGTGGGAGCGGAGCCATATATACAAGGGAGGGAGAGTGGGAGCGGAGCCATATATACAGGGGAGGGAGGGTGGGAGCGGAGCCATATATACAAGGGAGGGAGAGTGGGAGCGTAGCCATATATACAAGGGAGGGAGAGTGGGAGGGGAGCGATGTATACAGGATGGGACAGGGGAGCCATGTATACAGGATGGGAGAGTGGGAGCAGAGCCATGCATACAGTATGGGAGAGTGGGAGCGGAGCCATGTATGCAAGGATGGGAGCAGAGCCATGTATACAAGGATGGGACAGGGGTGCCATGTATACAGGATGGGAGGGTGGGAGCGGAGCCATGTATACAAGGATGGGAGGATGGGAGCAGAGCCATGTATACAAGGATGGGACGGGAGCCATGCATACAACAGGGGGAGCCACACAGAGCTGGACAGGACGGGGGGAACCACACATACATTTTCTGATGATTAGAAAATAATCAGCATGTACAGTACTCCAGTACAATCTTTCTTAAGTGCTCAATGCTCCATTTCCTTGTAGGTTCCAATCATCATTAGCAGTGACGGTCATCAGTAGAAGTAACCCAGTGCTCCCACTGAAACAGAGAAACAAACAAGCCAGGTGCTACCACTCATTCAAAACCTATGGTGAGTTGAGTCACATTATAAATGTTATAATTAAATGATAAGTATGCACTGCTAAACTACAACCGCGTCAATAGCCCTGCCCCCTTATGACCAAAGCCCCACCCCTGTCACACCTCCATCCCCGCCCTGCCGGGCCATGGAAGAATGGTCTGCCTTGAAGCTGCTCCCTGGTGCAGAAAAGGTTGGGGACCACTGGCTTAAGTGACACGGAAGGCAGATTTGTTTTTGTCAAAGGTTTTTTAGCAAATACAAAGGTGACACTTGCAAATGTATATGCCCCCAACCAGAATCAGGTTTCCTGGATAATTAAAACAATAGACACCCGCCAAGTTTTTCAGGAAGGCATATTAATAGTGGGAGGTAGAGATGAGCGACTTTCCCTTTTTTCGGGTCGAGTCAGGTTCGGACCTCCCAACTTTCGCAAAAGTCGAATCAAACGCAATCGGCCGATTATCGTCAAAAATCGAAGGCCAACTGAAACATGAAACTCAATGCAAGTCAATGGGGAAGAAAAGTCGGCAGTGAGTGGAGGACAGGAAACACACCTACAGTGCCCATTTTAATGCCAAAAACATCAATTCTTATTACTTAAGATTGTCAACCTTAATTTAATTTATAGTAATAGTTAGGCATTGAAAACTGGGGGATATTTGGCTAAAGTTGTGGGGGGGGGTAGGGCTGGCTCCAGATTTTCGTGGGCCCAGGTCCAAAGAGTGTCACTGGGCTCCTTTAACATATGCCACAATTCATGATCCTCTGATATGGCAGCGAAATAGCGGTATAGTACAATGAAAAATACTTCACTTCTTACATCACATGACTGATATCCATTTTAAATTCTCCAATAGCTCCAAAAACAGACAGTATATTACTCTATACAGTATTACGGCCACCGCATAGTGCGCCATACAGAGTAATGAGGCCCATATATTTCTCCATACAGAATCATTGGTCCCATATAATGCTCGATACAGTATATGATGAGCTCCACATAATGCTACAGTAGATGCTGGTCCCCATGGATGAAGCTCCACTGTCTTATGGGCCCAAATAATGCTCCATATATAATGGGCCCCATTTCTAATGCTCCAGTGTATAATGGGCCCTGTAAATGCTGCTCCAGTGTCTGATGTCCCCCATTTGGAAAGCTCCAGCATATGATAGGCCTCACGGATGATGCTCTAGTGTACGATTGGTCGAAATAATGATGCATATATAATCTGCCCCTTTACAATGCTCCAGTATATGATGGGCCCCATGGATGATGCTCCAGTGTCTTATGGGCCCAAATAATGCTCCATATATAATGGGCCCCATTTCTAATGCTCCAGGTTATAATGGGCCCTATAAATGCTGCTCCTGTGTCTGATGTCCACCTTTGGAATGCTCCAGTGTATGGTGGGCCCCATATATCATTCTCCAAAGTATAGTGCTCCCCAAAAATTGCTCCCAACCTTTAAAACAATTAAATAAGTCTCCTCGCTAGGGAATTCCTGTACTAGTCTGGACTCCTCGTCGTCCCCATCTTCCATCTCTCTCTGCACTTGGACTGTTTAGGCAGAGGGCGTACAGATGTGATGTCATTGCGCTGTCTGACCAGAATGTCACTGTCAGGAAACGCGGAAGACGTCACGGTGGTGGAGCAGGGAGAGGTAAGTATTTCAACTTTGCAAGTGCTGTGATCCTGAGCAAGCAGGAGGGGCCCACTCGTTGGCGACGGCACTGGCACAGGGCCCCTCAGTACAGCAGTGTGTCTGACGGCAGGTGGGCCCTCCCACCAGCAAAGACACTTTTGCGTACTATGAGAGGCCCTGTGCCGGTGCCGTCGCCCATGAGTATGCCCCCCACCTGCTCAAGGAACCTGCACTTTCATCTGCATGTTCCTCTTTGTCACCGTGTAAGGTGGTATAGTATGTGGGAAGGGGAACCTGAGTTTTATCAGGGTCAGATTCTGGCTGTGTAGAGTGCGAGGGGAATGTAGTGGTCTGGGTCAATGTACCAGCAGAATCATCTAGCAGTGGCTGGGCATCAGTGCACTTGTGGCGCCCCCAGGAGTACGGTCGCCACAGTGGCATTACCTTCCTCCTAGGGAGTGTGATGTCATGCTTGGGAGCAACGAAGCAGTTAAACCAACACACAACACAGTTCCCACTCCAGGCCAGCAGGGAGAACTCTGAACCTGACTGCTGAGGAGCTGCTCTCTGTGGTCGGGAAGAGGGAAGTTAGGGCAGTCTGTGAAGGGAAGGGGAAGTGTGTGGACGTGAGAAGGGGAGCTGGAGGATGAGCAGAGTTAAGGCTCACTCCTAGCAGGAGCGCATGGTCCGGATTCCGGTCTCCGAGTTTGTAGGGACACTGACGGTCCTGCAGCAGAAACAGGAGGAAGTAGCAGTTGTAAATGCTCTGTTCCCAACTAAGGCTCGGATGCCCCAGCAGCGATGTGTGTGAGCCAGAAGGAAAAGGCTACGGCTGCCTGCCATACGAGAAAGTTCCAAAAGAGAGTCAACAGGGGGAACTTCAGTGAACTCAGTACTGCGAGTACCTCAGATAAGCTCTAGAACGGAGGCCACACTACCTATCTGCAGAGAGAGAATTCCTAATTTGCTTCCAGGCTGACCAACTCCTTCATCTGTACTCTGGGTCCTGGATGGCACTTACCAAGTACAGGTAAAGGAACTGCACGACTGTGTCTGTCATCTTTCTCCTGCGCCTGGCACATGGCTCTGCTACATCCTGCACTGCACACCATCTACTAAATCTTTCATCTGCCCTGCAACTATGGCCCTACCTGTGCAGGGCTTCTACATCTTAGCTGCACCACAAAATCTGTCCCAGAAAAGCGACACTGCAGCGCTGGTCAATCTAATCAGAAACCACAGGTGGCATCACGTATCATTCACCTATAAATGCTATTCACCCCTTTGCATGGACGCCCAGGGCCAAGGACCGGGTCACCACCACTGTGACACATCCCTCTGAGACACTGGCCCGGTACCTATTAACCCCACTGCCCTGGCTGGCCACCCACACTCCATGTCAGATTCATCTTGGACTGGGGAATTCACGATTTGACTTGATAACCCTGGCATGGTATGTGAGAAAGAGCTACATGGACTAATGTGAAGTGTGGCCTGCTGCATCATTCACTTTTGGTGGGGGTGAAGGACACAAGGAAAGGGGTTCTTCCTGACCAGAAGCCAGCACTTGACAACTCAGTGCTTGCATTTTTTGAAACTTCAGAAGAGGAGGGCATATTAGCAGTCGTGTGAGCGGTACTTGAGAAATCATTCCACAACATGGTCATTAAACCCCTGTCTCCAAAGCCACTTGGGCTGTGTGCCCCATGAACACCTCTTCCATTGTGCCCACTACGGCTCGAGGGAGAGCAAGCACCACTGCTGTGTGCTGGGAAAGCCTCAAACAATCATTTTACCATAGTTGCTTGATAGCCAATATTATCTCTAGGTTCTCCTGTGGCATGATGTTGTGTAATTTGCCTTTGTAGTGTGGATCGAGGATGCTGGCCAGCCAGTAGTCGTCATCCTTCATCATTTTGTCAATGCGGGGGTTCCTTTTTAGGATCCGCAAGCCATAAACGCACATGTGGGCCAATGTTCCAGGTGTCAATAATGCACTGCCACTGCTGGGTGGAGGAGCACTTTCTGGCAAATCCACATCCCTACAGTCACGCACAAACACTGTACCTGACCTTGGAATGCCATCATTTTCTCTTGCCCCCTGAGAAGCATCTTCCTGCCTAAAATAATCATCCCCCCATCCTCCTCCTCTTCCTCTTCTTCCTCCACCTCATCCAGGACAGTTCCCTGACCAGACAATGGCTGACTGTCAGCAAGGCTTCCCTCCTCCTGTTCCTCCTCCTCTGCTGCAGACACCAGATCCTTAATGTGCGTCAAACTTTACATGAGCAGACGCATAAGTGGGATGCTCATGCTTATGATGGCATCGTCTGCGCTTACCAGTCGTGTGCATTCCTCAAAACACAGAGGTCTTTCAGCTTTGACCACTGCACACCCGACAATTCCATGTCTTCCCTCAAACTGCCTGCCCGTGTATCCTTCCACAAATGCATTACAGCCTGCCTCTGTTCGCACAGCCTCTCAACCATGTGCAGGGTGGAGTTCCACCTTGTTGCAAAGTCTATGATTAGGAGGTGCTTGTGGAGGTGGAGCAATCACTGCAGCTTCTGCATACGACTGGAGTGTACGGCCGAGCGACGGATGTGCGAGCACAGTCTTCGCACCTTATGTAGCAGGGATGTTGACTCCGGATAATTATTAAGGAAGCACTGCACCACCAGGTTCAAAGTGTGAGCCAGACAAGGTATGTGTGTGGGTTTTGCATGGGCTATGGCTGCTACGAAATTCCAGCCGTTATCACCGACTACCTTGCCTGCCTCAAGATGTAGACTGCCCAGCCATGACTCAGTTTGTCGCTGCAAGTAGTCGGCCAGTACCTCCGCGGTGTGTCTGTTGTCGCCCAAAGACATGATCTTTAACACAGCCTGCTGACGCTTACCACTAGCTGTTCGATAGCGGGACACCTCATGTGCAACACTGCCAGCTGCGGATGGAGTGCTCGTGCGACTGCGCTCTGTGGACGAGCTTTCGCTTATGGAGGAGGAGGAGGGTTGAAAGCCTACAGCCAACTGTTTCCTATACCGTAGGCTAGGCAGCACTGTTCCACCACCGCTGTCCCCTGTGGAGCCTGCATCCACCACATTAACCCAGAGCGCAGTGATGGACACGTAACGGCCCTGGCCATGCCTACTGGTCCATGAATCTGTTGTGAGGTGCACCTTTCCACTCACTGAGTGCATGAACAATGCGGTCTTTCACATGCTGGTGGAGGGCAGGAATGGCTTTTCGAGAAAAGAAGTGCCGACTGTGTAGGTCATAGCGTGGGACAGCATAGGCCATGAGCTCACGGAAAGCTTCGCTTTCAACCAAACGGTAGGGCATCATCTCTAATGAGATTAGTTTAGCAATGTAGCCGTTCAAACACATTGTACGCGGATGAGAGGATGAGTACTTTCTTGTCCTACTCAGAGTGTCTGGTAGGGTGAGCTGGACTGGAGACCTGCATATGGGGGAAGTAGCGGTGGACCGGACGGAGTGAGAGGGGGTTGGTGATGGTATTGGTGGTGATGGCCTAGATTCAGTGTTGTGTTGCAAAACCATTGTTATTCCCTTAGTGCTTTGGCCTTGCGACGACACCTCAACATTTAGTGCTGGTGGTGTGCTTAACGGTGGCGGTGGTCTTACAGTGGGGGAAGCGATGGAGCGTTGCTGGCTACCTTCAGTCGCAGCAAGTGCACATGTACCTGAGGTTTTGTAGTCCGTCCACGCTTGCAAGTGCATGCTGATTAAATGTCTAAGCATGCAACTGGTATTCAAATTTCTGAGTTGTTTACCTCGGCTAAAGGTCCTTCCGCACTTCTTACAGGTAACCTTTGCCTCATCAGTAGGATTTTGGACAAAGAAGTGCCACACTGCACTCTTCCTACTATGGTATACATTTTCTGGCCTTGCACACTGTGCTAAGTTGACCGTCTGGCCATGCTGTCCTGCAACTCTTTTAGTTTTTGGTCCACGTTTTTGGACAGCTACGGGCCTGCCAGATAACCGCTGCTGTGATTTCAATGCCTGCTGCGGATCCTTCTTATCTGAACTATTGCCAGCGCCACCCTCCTCCCCCAATGGATGCCAATCCGGGTCAACAACTGGGTCATCCATCACCTCCTCTTCAAAGTCATCTGCATCTTCCTCTTTACCTTCCTCTGTGTCACCGTGTAAGGTGGTATAGTATGCGGGAAGAGGCACCTGAGTTTCATCAGGGTCAGATTCTGGCTCAGTAGACTGCGAGGGCAATGTAGTGCTCTGGGTCAATGTACCAGCAGAATCATCTAGCAGTGGCTGTGCATCAGTGCACTCCATGTCAGATTCATCTTGGACTGGGGAATTCAGGATTTGACTGGATAACCCAGGCATGGTATGTGAAAAGAGCTCCATAAAGTAATCTGAAGTGTGGGCTGCCGCATCCTTAACTTTTGATGGGGGTGAAGGACACAAGGAAAGGTGTTTTTCCTGACCAGAACCCTGCACTGACTACTCCGTGCTTGCAGGTTTCGAACGTTCAGAAGAGGAGGCAATAGAGCTGGTGGCTGTTTCGCAATGTACGCCAAAACCTGTTCCTGATGCTCCGGCTTTAAAAGCGGTTTTCCTACTCCAAGAAAAGGGAACCTTACAGGCCTTCTTGGGCCAGACGATGACGCAGGCTCAACACCTCCTGCCTTAGCTGCTATTGTGCTTTTGCCAGAACCAGCCGATGCACCACCACCATCAGTACCAGCTGCGCCCCCCTGCCCACGTCCACGGACTCTTCCACCTTACTTCCTCATGTTTGGGAAAATGTACCAAAAATACCAGCAGAGAGATGGTACTGTATGAGGAGCATCCAGCTGTGTTAGGTGTATTAAAAAAGTTAAATCTACGTATATATTTTGTTAGTCACAGACGCTCTCACAGTATGTATTTGACCGTATTCCAACAAGCAGATATGCGGAACTGTATCAGAAGTGTACAGCTGTATGCTTTTTTTGTAACTAACAATCTCTATATATGTATTTATGGAGTGTTACACACACACGCTGACTCTGTATAGATGTGACTGTAATGCAAATGGCAGATATACAATACTGTTTGAGAATCGGACAGCTCTATATGGTGTCTGTATGGAAAATTGTCAATCTCCGTCTATTTGTATACGGAGTGACACACGCTGTCTCTGTCTAGTTTTGAACGTAATCATACCGCAGATATACGAAACTGTTTGAAAAGCGGACAGCTCTATAAGGTGTAGGTCTTGAAAAATGGAAAATCTCCTCGGCTTGTTTTTCCAGAGTCACACACAGCTTGTATTTCTCCGTGATACCAGTCGGTACACAGTAGTGTGTGAGGAGCGTACACCGCTATACGGTGTATGTATGGAAATTTGTCAATCTCTGTGTATTTGTATACGGACTTACACACGCTGTCTCTGTCTATTTTTGACCATGATCAAACAGCAGATATACGAAACTGTTTGAAAAGTGGACAGCTCTATAAGGTGTAAGTCTGGAAAAATGGAAAATCTCCTAGGCTTGTTTTTCCAGAGTCACACCCAGATAGCTTCTATTTGTCCGTGATACCAGCCGGTACACGGTAGTGCGTGAGGAGCGTACACCGCTATACTGTGTGTGAAAAAAAAATGCTCGGTAACTCACCAGAACAAAGTAATAAAAGTTGGAGTGCTTTGAAAAAAGCAGTTTGAACAGCAGTGTGCACACAGCAATGCAGCTATCAGGTAGCCTTAAAAGGCAGCCTATTCACCACCAGCGCTGCTGCACGCAACAAAAATCCTCCCCTTTCACTGGACACTAACTGTACAGTGAAAAGCGCTATCAGCAGAAGCTATTTTTTTTTTCTTCTTCCCTGCCTAACGCTCTCCCTATTCAGAATCATCAGCAGCAGCAACCTCTCCCTAGTCTAAGATCAGCAGAAGTAAGATGGCGGTCGGCGGTCACGGCCTTTTATAGCCACTGTGACGCCACACAAAGCCAGCCAATCACTTCAATGCCCTTCTCTAAGAAGGTGGTGGCCGCTGCCCATGTCATCGCGTTGCCCACAGTGTGCGTCCACCTTCATTGGCTGAGAAAAGGCACTGGAAGCATTATTTGAAACACGACTTTGGCGCTCGGCTCAGCGACCTCATGGCTGACCTCACGCTATGGTCGGGTTTCGATCGGCGAAACCCGACTTTAGCTAAAGTCGGCGTTTTTTGAATTTGACCTACCCGTTTCGCTCAACTCTAGTGCTCGCCCATCACTAGATACAACCTACATTCAACATTGTGAAAAAAAAGATGACCATTAGCCAGCGCTTGGTGTTTTGGCTAATGCTGTAATTGGCTTCTAGCTCCAATTGGTCTTTTTATCTTTGCCCAAATAATAAGTGTTATCTGTATCTTGGTCATTTGTATCAGTCTCCTCACCATCCTGCTCTGTTCCTGAATCACTTTCACATTCTTCCACCACCTCATTTTAAGATGAAATGTCACTGTAAGGATTCCAGACTTTCCTTTGTGCATGTTTTGCCCTGATCCAAGATGTGGAGTCTTGTATCTCGCCCTGTCATGGAACTTCCTGTCTGTCCTGATTATTTAAGTTCGAGTTGTGTGCTCCTCTTTGCCTAAGTATGTTGCTGCTGTTGGCTCCTAAGCTCCTGCCTGCCAGCTGGTGGACTCCATGCTGCTGCTACTCCTTACTCGGTGCTCTGCTCTCTATGTTCTGCTGTCTACAGTCGTCTGTGCGTCTCCCTGGTGATGTCTGTGCTTATCGACTGTCTGGACTGCTAGTTTGAGCTATTTACCCCTGGAACTGCTGTGGCCAGTAAGGAGTCCTGACATCATCATCTCTTCTAGGTCTGTGTAAGTCTGGGCTGCAGTGCTGGACTTGTGCGGGACTTTCAGCCCAAAAGATACACATAGTGACCTTCTCTGATTACTGTGGCAAAACATTTCTGTATCCCTGATCACAGCAGCGTGGATATGAAATTACTGGTATTGAAAGGTAACTTCACATCTCAGAGAGAGAGACGTGTTTGGGAGTACAAATTTATGACGAACTTTGACACTCTCAGTGCTGGAATGAATGTGTCGCATGGATTTATGTCTTTTTACATCAATTAAGGAATTTCCTTTTAAAACCGTGTGGGGGCATCACAACACAGAACTAGGCCCCAATCAGAGGACCATAAAACATCCGGACTCCTTATCTATGAACTGGTCCAATGTTTATATTTATGTTTCTCCCTCTCCCATATTGATAGTTCTGCTTCACGTCACTTGTCTTATCTATTGCATTTTTTCTAGGCTGTATTGTGCATAAATATGTGACTTCAGATTTTCTATTAGTCTAGCCTGATGAAGTAGTCTCGAAAGCTTGCAATGTGTTACCATCTTTTCAGTTAGCCATTAAAAGGTATCAACTACTGAGGACTCTCAATCCTGAATATTTTTCTTCTCTGATTAATGCCACTTCTACTGTATATAATGCTGGACTCCTACGTTTAAGTGACTTGTGCATTTCCACCCTTATAATTGCTGGACTTCTACACTTTAGCGCTGTGTGCGTGCTTATTCTTAATATTGCTGGACTGCCTCATTAAAAGCAATGTGTTTACTCACATACTTTCTGCTGTACTTCTATGTTTAGTGACTTGTACACACCTGCGTTATATTACTGTTGGTTTGGATATATTAGCGGTCACGCTCCACTCCAGTTACTGTGGACAATTCTATATTGAGCTGTGCATTCATTACTATTGCAGGAAGTGCTGTTAGTTTTTTCTTTACTTGCATCATTCTATATTGTGCTGTGTTTTCGTTACTATTGCAGGAAGTGCTCTGTTTGTTTTGTTACACTTGTTAAATATACTTATTTGCATCAACTTTGGTCTCAGTTTCATATGATCCCACGCAATCAGATTCTGTAGTACACATATAATTGTTACAGTCACTCTCTTCCCCTAAATCTTAACTTAGTCTTCCTCATCATCATTTAACATCAGATTCTTTATTTCTTCAACATGAAGGGGGTTAGAAAAATTATACATTTTACTGGCCATTTCAGCAGAGAATCTGAAGCGAGAAAGTACGTGCTAGGTCGCAATGAGCCTTAAAGGTCACCCTCTTTCTAAGAAAACCCTACTTATTTCCATTCACTTTACATTATTCATTCCTGAAACAAGCTAAATAAACAATTGTGATGAATGAAAAGAGAAAATACTAACCTTTAAATGTGAGACGAATTCAGGCGCAATGAGTCTAAGAAGTGACAAAGGTCAGATCTGCTCTCCAGAAGGTCTACTGTAGCACTGTGAAATAAGGTTTCAAAGAGCAAATGAATACAGAAAATAACTGGCTACTAGTGATGAGCGAGCAATAAAATGCTCGGGTGCTCGTTGCTCGGGTCGAGCACATTGGAATACTTGGGTGCTCGATCCGAGCAACGAGCCCAATGTAAGTCTATGGGAGATCTGAGCATTTTTACTGCGATCCCCCCGGGGGTCCTTTCACGGTCTAAAAATGTCAGAAAATGAAAGAAACACTGCTCAAATGACAGGGGGACATCATGGGCATTGCCCCTGGAAGCATTTTTGACTCCTAGTTCACAGCTTTAAACAATCTTGTCAGAGATTCATGCAATTTTTACCAGTGCACCAAAAAACATAAGAAAATGAAACCAAAACAGATTTTGCTGGAGTAGGCGGGACTGTGCGGGGGTCTATGTGGGGCTGTGCGGGGGTCTGTGCAGGGGTATGCGGGTCTGTGAGGGGGTCTGTGCGGGAGTATGCGGGGCTGTGGGGGTATGCGGGGCTGTGCGGGAGTCTGTGCGAGGGTATGGGGGGATGTGCGGGGATAGGCGGGGGTATGCGGGTCTGTGTGGGGGTCTGTGTGGGGGTATGCAGGTCTGTGCGGGAGACTGGGCGGGGCTGTGTGGGAGTCTGGGGGTGTATGCGAGGCTGTGCAGGGGTCTGTGCGAGGGTATGTGGGGATGTGCGGGGATAGGCGGGGCTGTGGGGGTATGCGGGTCTGTGTGGGGGTCTGTGCAGGTCTGTGCGGGGGTATGCAGGTCTGTGCGGGAGACTGTGTGGGAGTCTATGTTGGGGTATGCGGGGCTGTGCGAGACTCTGTGCGAGGGTATGTGGGGCTGTGCGGGGGTAGGCGGGGCGGTGAGGGTCTGTGTGGGGGTCTGTGCGGGGGTATGCAGGTCTGTGCGGGAGACTGTGCGGGAGACTGTGCGGGGCTGAGTGGAAGTCTGTGTAGGGCTGTGCAGGGGTATGTGGGGTTGTGCGGGGGTATGCGGGGCTGTGCAGAAGTCTGTACGGGAGTCTGTGCGGAGGTATGCGAGGCTGTGTGGGAGTCTGTGCGGGGGCTTGTGCGGGGATGTGCGGAGGTATGCGGGGGTATGCGGGGCTGTTCAGGGGTCTGTGCGGGCCTGTGTGGGAGTCTGTGCGGGGGTCTGTGTGGTGCTGTGCGGGGGTATGCCGGGTTGTGCAAGGGTATGCGGGGCTGTGCGGGCGTCTGTGCAGGAGTCTGTGGGGCTGTGTGGGAGTCTGTGTGGGGGTATGCGGGGCTGTGCGGGGGTCTGTGCTGGGGTATGCAGGGCTGTGCGGGGTGTACAGGGGTATGCAGGTCTGTGTGGGAGTCTGTGCGGGGGTAAGCGGGCTGTGCAGGGGTCTGTGGTGGGATGTGCGGGTCTGTGTGGGGGGCTGACAGCCCGCATACCCCTGCACAGACCCCCGCACAGACCCCATGCCCCCTCACAGACCCCTGCACAGCCCCGCATACCCCTGCTGTTAGGGCTGGCGGAACGCACCAAATAATAAAATAATAGTAAGGTGCGTTCGCAGGCCGGGGTCCACTATGCAGGGGTAGTAAACTGCTGCTTAGTAATGGTGGAAGAATAAAGCGGTATACAAAAAGTCACACGTGGGTTAACATCACCCAGTGTGAACAGAAGCGAACTCTGTTATGACACAGAGCCGCACTACCGCTGAACATAAATGCCGGAGCCTATTAAACTCACAGCACTTGGCAAGAGAGCGCTCAGTATGTGGTCACAGAACTCAGCCCTAAGGACACGAAGTCTGAGTCCCTCTAGACCTACTGAGTGTGCGGCGTCGCACCTGCGGACGCCTCTAATGAACGCTGAACACAGAGGAGTGCAGACTATGTGCACCGTGGCGTACAGACAAAGCCACCAGTGGATGTTGATGCCAGTCTCTGACTCTACTTCTACCTGGACCTCAGCCTGGGTGCTAGCAGGCTAGGTTACAACACATGCGTTCCAAGGGTAGGGGTTTCCAATGAGTCATTCACCAGAGACATTCATACATGCATACAACACTCACTCCACATGGTCTAAATCTTTCTCTATATTAGTGCATAGCCAAGCGGCCATGCGAACCTTTTATAGCAGCGCCCTTCCAGGACCTAACTGACCTTCCTGATGGTCCAATCCGAGCTGGAGAAGGACCTGCGCATGTGACCTTCGATCTCCAATGAGAGATCGTCCCACGAGCATGCTCAGTGGACCAAAAGGAGGACTTAGTCCCTGGAGTAGCTCGCTGCTGACCAGCATGTGTTGCTATAGTTGGACCAGAGGTGGCAGCAGCAACCAAACCCACAGAGCTGCTGAGCAGCCTCCTCTGCAGCCAGAGAGGAATGGGAGACTGTCGAATGCAAGGCTCGGGATTCCTGTTGTGCAGCGACAGGAACCCGACGCTTATCACCTGCACAGACCCGCATACCCCCTCACAGGCCCAAATACCCCCACACAGATCCCTGTACAGACCCCCGAACAGCACTGCATACTCCCGCACAGCCCCGCACAGACCCGCATACCCCCGAACAGCCCCACCTACCCCTTCACAGACCCCTGCACAGACCAGCATACCCCCACACAGCCCCACATATCCTCGCACAGCCACGCATACCCCGCACAGACCACCACACAGCCCCGCCTACCCCCGCACAGACCCCTGCACAGCCCCGCATGCCCCCACACAGCCCCGCATACACCCGCACAGACCTGCATACCCCCGCACAGACCCCACAAATGTTGATGTGGGATATAAAGGGGTAGTAGTCCGGTGGCTCTGGCTGACGGGATGATGTGGGATATTAGGGGTAGTAGTCTGGTAGCTCTGGCTGACGGGATGATGTGGGATATTATAGTGAATGTGGCTATGCAGAGTGGGCGGGGCTCTACACTTTTATATATAAAAAAACTTGATAACTTAGTATAGGTAATATGAAAAGGCTGCATGAGGGAGAGTGTGCGTGTGCCCCCTGACGAAGGCAAAGGTCGAAATGCGCATTAAAGGGATGGGTGCTCACACCTCCCTAGACCACCTAGCAGCTGAGCCCGTCTATACACACAGGTGTCACGGGATCCTTCTCTGATACCACACAATCAACAGAGCGAGGGAAGTGTGAACGATCCCAAGACCTTTATTATAGGCAAAACTAAAAGGTCCATAAACAATCCACCACACTGAGGATACAATAGTCCAGAACACGAATGCAGTTCAGTAACAGGATGAATGTCCAAGGAGATGAGAGTCCAATAATCCAGCAGACAGAGGATAAAATGGGTCCTTAAGCTTCTCATTCTCTCTGATGTGCTGTCTTCACATGATCATCACCACACAGGGTCTGATTTGTACAGCTCCTGTCCTCCCCAGCCCCCTCCTTATGTCCAGGGGTAGTCAGACAGGTTGGGGCAGTTTTCAGGCCTCCCAGACTTGACAAAGGTGCCTTGGGGATTAAGGCACTACAGGGGGTTCATCAAGAGGCATAGATACAGTAAGTAAGCTAATTCAATTATCAGACTTTTGGAAGGTAATTGAGACTTTAGACAATATGGGGAATACACGTAATGATACAGGACAACAAGAGAACACTATGGAAATCCGTAAACTATAAATATACACAAAATGATACCCACATAACATATCACACTATCACAACCTCTCCCCCCCTCATAATAAGTGAGCACGCCATGAGGTCTACACAGACCTTTGGCCTGCTCACTTTAGTCCACATTGCTCAATCGTTTATAGTTCCTTGTACAGTGGCAGGGCTAGGTCGGCCTGGGGAGCCTATGGCTTTTCTTGTGGAGACAGTCCATCGGTGTCCTGGCATTGGCTTCCCCGCTTGTATTGGATGGAGAAGCTGTAGGGTTGTAAGGACAAGCTCCACCACAGCAACCTTCCATTGTCCCCTGATACGTGGTTCAGCCATGTGAGGGGGTTGTGGTCTGTAACAATTGTAAAGTCTCTGCCATACAAGTATGGCTGCAATTTTTTTAGCTCCCATACGATGGCAAGGCACTCCTTTTCAATAGTGGCAGGCAACTTCCCGATCCAGTAGTTTCCGACTGGAAAAAGCACAGGATGTTCTTCTCCGGCGGCGTTCACTTGGCTAAACACTGCCCCAATCCCAAAGATGGATGCATCTGTCTGCATGAGGAACCTGAGCTTATAATCAGGAGCAGCCAAGACAGGAGCAGTGATGAGGGCGGTCTTTAACGCTGAAAAGGCATCCTCGCATGCAGTCATCCACGTCACATTCCTAGGCATGTTCTTGCGGGTAAGGTCAGTTAGGGGCTTGGCCAAGGTGCTGAAATTAGAAAAGAATTTTCGATAGTAACCAGCAGTTACTAAAAATGCAAGTACATGCTTTTTAGTCTGGGGTCTACACCAGTTGCTAATGGCTTCCACCTTGGCAGGCTCAGGTCTTAGGGCCCCACCCCAACTCTATGCCCGAGGCACTGCACCTCAGCCACCCCTATTTGGCACTTATCAGGGCGAATGGTCAGTTCTGCAGTAAGGATACAGTCTAACACTATGCCCAAGTGTTTAAGATGCTCCTCCCAGGTTGTGCTAAAAATGGCAATGTCATCCAAGTAAACACAGGCAAAGTCCTGACTGTCAGGAACACCGCACTACACTCGCTCACTGAGCCAGTGCGCATGTCCTGAGTACAAAAAACCGTGCTCAAAGATAACTGTGGAGCAGGGCAGCAGCGGTGACAATGCGTGCTTCAAACTATCAGGACCTGAAGCATGTGACTGCTGGGGGTGTGGCCTAAGCTCCACAGAGCTAGTAGCAGCAGGGAAACTCCTAGAAAGGTAACTACGGAACAAGTTACCAAGGGGCATAGACAGGGGCGGAAACCAGATCAAGCCGGGGTCAATGCACGAGATAGCAGGACATTACCAAAGGGTTAGACAGAGCGGATAGTCAGGACGTAGCAATAGATCAGAAAACCAGAACGGGCAATAGACGGTACAATAGGGGCAAACGGTAGCGGAGTAACAATAGCAAAGCCAGGAGGTCAGAACCAGAGAAGACAATAGTACCTAAAACGTGAGACGGAGTTCAGAGTGAGGGGACAGGCCGGGTCATACACAGGAATCAAACAAGCAATGCAGTACACGCACACCAGGAGGGTCGGTCAGACACACAGCCAGAATAACAGTATAGCTAACAGAGAATGCTAGTCTGGAGTGAGTATAAATACCTCTCCCAGATCCAAAGAGAGGCCGGCAAAAGTTAACCCTGTGAGAACAGGATATTAACCATGTCCTAACCATGAAAGTACTGCCCTCTTAATGGGGGGCCACTGGACCCCCAGGTTTCTCAGGGTATCTGGCATGAAAAGCCCGCACCAGTCGATCAGCGTGCACCGAACTGGCCGGAACCCACGACCGATCCTCAACGGAATATCCCTTCCAATGAATAAGGTACTGAAGTCTCCAAAGGGCAAAAGAACTTGAGGGCACTACAAACTATCTGCGGGGGACTGCTATCCACACACTTGAAGAAGCAATGCGAATAAAAGGAGAAAAGAAGTGTGTTTCATGGATGCGATCGACCCCAAAATCAATAAAATGTGACAAAATGTTATCAAAAATAGTAAATATTTTATTACTATATTGTTAGCATACAAAAACACACACAAGTGACAAAAGATAAAAACAAATTAAAAAGGCCGAAACAAAAATGGCCATAGAAGACACTCCCAAAGAACAGGTTCTAAGATAGGAACCTGGTATTAACCCCCTCCAATATGCTGGGCAAAGACCTACAGAATAATAATGCATAAAGATGTAAATCCATACATATAAAGAGACCTATTTGAACCATGTACTAGATGAAAAAAAAATATAGCATGACAAAGCATGGAGTGCACTAAGCACTATAAATAACATGGAGATAGAGCAAATATATCTAATTGTAAGTGACCACAGATGACCATAAATGCACAGGCCCCTATATGTTAAAGTAAGGGTCTGGACAAAAAAAATGTAAAGCAAATGTATGGTTGGCAGTGCCCAAAAAAGACTATCTAAATATATAGCATAACAAGACATGGAGTGCACTAAACACTGAAAATAACATAAAGATGGAACAAATGGACCTGAAAATAGATAACCACAAATGATCATAGAAACAAGAACCCTGATTATGGAAATAATGGTTTAGACACGAAAATATAGACCAAATGTATGATTCACATTACCCAAGATAAATTTGGGGCCCAACTTCATAGAGGGTATTTTAAGCTTGATGTTACGGGTGGACAACCAGACTTTTTCCCCCCACTGTCAGCACAGGAACCACCCCCCTCCTCCTGTCTGCAAAATGTTTGAACTTCTTCTGGGCTTTGGAGATGTTCCCCTGCACCTCCTTCTAGAGGGTTTTTAATTGTTGTACCATACCCTCGGCACCAGGGCAATCCGAATCCATACGGGAAAATTCCCCAAACTGCGGAACAAACCCATAATTGACCTGAAAGGGAGACTTTCTGGTAGACTGATTAATCCGACAGTTGAATGCAAATTCTGCCATGTGTAATACCTCACACCAGTCTTCCTGTCTGGAGGAGGTTAGGCATCTCAGAATCTTCTCCAATGACTGGTTGGTGCATTCAGTTTGTCCGTTGGATTCCGGGTGATAGGCAGAGGAGAATGACAATGTGACCCCCAACTTCATTCAAAACACTCTCCAAAACCTGGCCACAAATTACACACCCCTGTCCGACACCATGTTCACAGGCACTCCATGCAGTCGAACAATGTGCTGTATAAACAAGCGGGCCAAGGTTTCAGCAGATGGTAATGCAGGTAATGGCACAAAGTGGGCTTGCTTAGAAAATCTATCAACCACTATCCATACCACTGAGTTGCCCTTGGAAGGTGGAAGATTAGTGATAAAGTCCATGGACAGGTGTGTCCATGGTTTATCCAGAATTGGCAAAGGCACCAATTCCCCGGCCGGCCGGACCTGAGAGCTTTTAGATCTCGCGCACACCCCACAAGTATTCACAAACCTTTTTATATCAGTACCCATAGAGGGCCACCAAAAACCCCTAGCTACTGCCCCCGGGTAGCTGCAATACCAGGGTGTGCACTTAACACAGAATCATGAAATTCTTGAAGAAGTGTGGGATGGAATTGTTCGGGTACAAACAATTTACCTGGGGGTTTATTCCTGGGAGCTTGTGCTTGTGCTTCCAGAATCTCTCTCTGTAACTCAGAGAAGATTTCGGCTACAACCACTCCCGGTTGAAGAATGGAGGAAGGAGGTTCTGGAGGGGACACAGAATCAAAACTTCGGGATAAGGCATCCGCCTTTACATTTTTAGACCCTGGTCGGAACGTGATGGTAAAATGAAATCGAGAAAAAAATAGTGCCCACCGAGCCTGTCTGGGGGTCAATCTCTTAGCAGACTCGATATAGGCCAGGTTTTTATGATCAGTGATGACCGTAATGGGATGAGCGGCCCCCTCCAACAAATGCCTCCATTCTTTGAAGGCCAATTTAACTGCTAACAATTCCCTGTTACCGACATCATAGTTTGTCTCGGCCGAAGAGAACTTCTTAGAGAAAAAGGCACAGGGTTTGAGGTTAGTCAGGGTAGAGGGGCCGTGTGACAATATTGCCCCCACCCCCACCTCCGAAGCGTCGACCTCGACGATAAAAGGTCTTGACAAATCGGGTTGTACCAACACAGGGGCTGTAGTAAAACACTTCTTTAGTGCCAGGAAGGAATTTTTTGCGGCCACGGACCAATTTTTTACATCTGCCCCTTTAAGAATGAGGTCCGTCAAGGGTTTCACCACCTGCGAGAACCCTTTAATGAACTTCCTATAATAATTAGTGAAGCCCAGAAATCGCTGCAACCCCTTCAGGTCATGAGGCTGCACCCAGTCTGTAATGGCCTGAACCTTCCCTGGATCCATGCGGAATCCCTCCCCGGATACAATTACACCCAGAAAAGATAGTTCTTGCATAAAAAATGAGCACTTCTCCAGCTTAGCATACAAATGGTTCTCCCGGAGTCTCATAAGAACTGTACGCAGATGGTGCAAGTGTGACTGACTGTCCTCAGAGTAAATCAAGATGTCATCCAGGTAAATGACTATGTAACGTCCAATCAAGTCAGAAAAAACCACATTAATAAAGTTCTGAAAAACCGCAGGAGCATTAGTGAGGCCGAAGGGCATAACCAGGTTTTCAAACAGCCCCTCAGTTGTCAGGAATGCTGTTTTCCATTCGTCCCCCTCCCGGATCCTTATAAGGTTATAAGCCCCTCGTAGATCAAGCTTAGAAAACCATTTGGCCCCCGTGAGTTGATTGCATAGATCAGGAATCAATGGGAGAGGGTACGTGTTCTTAACAGTAATTTTGTTCAGTTCTCGAAAGTCGAGGCACGGTCGCAACCCACCATTTTTTTTCTTTACAAAGAAAAACCCGGCTGCCACGGGTGAGACCGAGGGCTGAATATGCCCTGTTGTGAGTTCATTTTCCCCTTCATCACTGAGGCCCGAGGAACTCCCTCTTCTGGTAAGGAGAGGTAGTGAGTCTGATTATCAGACACCTGAGAATAATGATGATGACTGGCTGAGTGGAGTCACAGACTGGATATAAAGCTGCATACGCCCATTCTCCCTGCGGGTGATTTCTCTGTGGTATCCTTGGAGTCCAGTCTGAATTCCTGTTCTGCTAAAGCTAAGTTTTCTTCCTTGCTTTTTGCATTTGTGCCTTGCTTTGTTTTTTCTGGATTTCAGCCATTCCCTGCTGGGGTGAGCTGAACTCCTTAGCTCTGTCTCCTTAAAATTCCAGAGTGCTGATTTAGTTTTGAAGCTTAGTTGCTTCAGGGTCTTTTTCCATTTCAGCTTGCTGGCCTATGTTTTTGATAGGGTTTTTTGCCGATTGCAGACAGCAGCTTTCCTTTCCTTTCCTGTTTAGATTAGATTGGGCCCCAACGTTTGCTCAGCCTATCTTTCTATCTGTGTCAGTGTTTTTTCATCTTGCTTCACTGTCATTATATGTTGGGGGCTGCCTTTTACTTTGGGGTCTGCTCTGGGGCAGTTTAGATTTACCTTTCTATCTTTAGGCTATATAGTTCTCCGGCTGTGTTCGAGGGGTCTAGGGCACCGTAGGTACCCCCCACGGCTACTGCTAGTTGTGTTGATAGGTTCAGGGGTCTGCAATCGGATAGTTGCCAGCTCCTCTGGTTTTCTGGACGTAGCTTCTATTTTTGTGTCTGCCTCCTACGGTCACTCAATCATAACAGAATCACCCGCCTGACCGCAGATCCTAGGGTACTCAATAGCAGGAAAGAATTGCAAAAAAAAAAAAAAAAAAAGTGTGTATATTTTTTCCTCTATCCTCTATATAGGCCGTAGGGGGAATTTTTTTTTCTCTCAATGGAGATAAAGCAATTGTCTGATCGTGTGGAGCAGCTCGCTGCGGAAGTGCGGGGAATTTCCGCCTACCTTGCTCATTCACATGCTGCTGAACCAAAGATTCCTACACCTGATGTATTTTGTGGTGATCGGTCTAAATTTTTGAATTTCAAAAATAATTGTAAATTATTTTTTGCCTTGAAGCCCAACTCGTCAGGGAGCTCCGTGCAGCAGGTTAAAATTGTCATCTCTTTGCTGCGTGGCGATCCCCAGGATTGGGCGTTTTCTTTGAAACCAGATGATCCTATTCTGACTAATGTGAACGCATTTTTTCAAGCCTTGGGCTTGTTGTATGACGAACCTAATGCCATTGATCAGGCTGAAAAGACCCTGCTGGCATTGAATCAGGGTCGAGATTCTGCAGAATTGTACTGTCAAAAATTCTGAAAGTGGGCGGTACTTACTACTTGGAATGATAATGCCTTGGCTGCTCTCTTTCGGAAGGGTTTGTCAGAAGCCGTAAAAGATACTATGGTGGGATTTCCTGTTCCCTCTGGTCTTGACGATTCTATGTCATTAGCCATTCAGGTTGATCGGCGTTTGCGTGAACGCAAAACTGCACGAGAGGTGTTGCCACCTGTTGAACAAATGACTGAACCTATGCAATGTGATAGAGTTTTCTCCAGAGAGCAGCGTCAGGAGTTCAGAAGGCGTAATAAGTTGTGCTTTTTCTGTGGAGATGCCTCGCATATTATTTCTGTCTGTCCTAAACGAGAGAAACGCATTGCACACACGTTTTCTGTTGGTGGTGTTCAACCTAAGTTTCTTCTGGCTATTACTCTGATCTGCTCCCTGTCCACATTTTCCGCCAAGGCATTTGTGGATTCGGGAGCAGCTCTAAACCTAATGGACTTGGATTTTGCTAAACGTTGTGGATTTCCTATGACACCTCTGCGGACGCCTATCCCTTTGAGGGGGATTGATGCTACTCCTTTGGCTAAAGATAAACCTCAGTTTTGGACCCAGGTGGTGATGCGGGTCGCCCCAGGAAAATTGCAGATTTTTGGTGTTGCATAATCTGCATGATACCATTGTTCTGGGGTTTCCCTGGTTACAAATCCATAATCCATTGGAAATCTTTGTCTGTGGTGAGTTGGGGTTGTCGGTGTGCCCTTAGTGATGCTCCTGTTTTCTCCACCTCTCCCCAGTCACATGATGTTCCTGACTATTTGGCTGACTTTTATGATGTATTTAGTGAGAACGAGTCTGCGTCTTTGCCTCCTCATAGGAGTTATGACTGTGCTATTGAGCTGAACCCGGGGTGTAAATTCCCCAAGGGTCGGCTTTTCAATTTATCTGTACCCGAGCACGATGCTATGCGATCCTATATTAAGGAGGCATTGGAGAAGGGTCATATTAGACCATCCTCTTCACCCTTAGGTGCTGGGGTTTTTTTTGTAGCCAAAAAGGATGGATCATTAAGACCTTGTATTGATTATCGTGCCCTCAACAAGATTACTGTTAAATATCAGTATCCGTTACCCCTGATTTCGGATCTATTCTCTAAAGTTAAAGGTGCTTGCTGGTTTACCATGCTTGACCTCAGGGGGGCGTATAATCTTATTCGCATTAAGCGTGGGGATGAATGGAAGACAGCGTTTAATACTCCGGAGGGACATTTTGAATACCTGGTGATGCCTTTTGGGCTCACTAATGCCCCTTCTGTCTTCCAGTGCTTCATGAACGATATTTTCCGAGATTTTGTGGATACATTTTTGATTATCTATCTGGATGATATTTTGATCTTCTCCAAGGATTGGGATTCTCATGTTGAACATGTTCGAACTGTGTTCCGGATCTTGAGGGAGAATTCCCTGTATGTCAAGGGATCTAAATGCCTTTTTGGGGTACAGAGGATTTCATTTTTGGGATTTATTTTGTCTCCATCAACTATTGAAATGGATCCAGTCAAGGTACAGGCCATTTATGATTGGGTTCAGCCCACTTCTTTGAAGGCCCTCCAGAAGTTTTTGGGTTTTGCTAATTTTTATCGGAAATTTATAGCAAAATTTTCTAGTATTGCCAAGTCATTGGCTGATTTGACTAAGAAGGGTGCTGATGTGTTAAATTGGTCTCCGGAGGCTGTTTCTTCCTTTCAGGAGTTGAAGTGAAGATTCACCTCCGCCCCGGTTTTGCGGCAACCTGATGTCTCACTTCCGTTCCAGGTAGAGGTGGATGCTTCTGAGATTGGTGCAGGAGCTGTTTTGTCCCAAAAGGATCCTGTAACATCTAAAATGAATCCCTGCGCTTTCTTTTCCCGAAAGTTCTCTCCATCTGAACGTAACTACGACGTGGGGAATCGGGAACTGTTGGCCATGAAATGGGCATTTGAGGAGTGGAGACATTGGTTGGAGGGAGCTAAGCATCAAGTCGTGGTCCTCACCGACCACAAGAATTTGATTTATCTAGAGTCGGCTAAGTGCTTGAACCCTAGACAGGCTAGGTGGGCCTTGTTTTTTACATGTTTTGATTTTGTGGTTTCTTTTCTTCCTGGAACTAAGAATGTCAAGGCAGACGCACTCTCTAGGAGTTTCTTTGCTGATTCTCCTGTGGTGACCAAACCTGCTACCATCTTAGGTGAAGGGGTAGTTCTTTCTGCCATCTCGCCCGATTTGAGACGTGCTCTGGAAGAATTCCAGAGAGACAAGCCTGAGCGTTGTCCCAGTGGAAAGTTGTATGTTCCTGACCAGTGGAAGAAGAGAGTGATGTCTGAAGTTCATTGCTCTGCTTTGGCTGGTCATCCAGGTATTTTTGGTACTAGAGATCTTGTGAGTCGGTCTTTTTGGTGGCCCTCCTTGTCTCGTGATGTCAGGAATTTTGTGCAGTCCTGTGGGACGTGCTCCCGGTCTAAATCATGCTCCCGCTCTAGTGGGTTGTTGATGCCTTTGCCTGTCCCCAAGAGGCCATGGACCCATATTTCAATGGATTTCATCTCCGATATGCCTGTCTCTCAAAGGATGACTGTTATTTGGGTGATTTGTGATAGGTTCTCTAAGATGGTTCATCTTGTACCACTCCCTAAGTTGCCGTCTTCCTCTGAGTTGGTGCCCCTGTTTTTGCAACAGGTGGTTCGCTTGCACGTGATTCCTGAGAACATTGTGTCTGACAGAGGAGTTCAGTTTGTGTCTAGATTTTGGAGAACTTTCTGTTCCAAGCTGGGAATTCAGTTGTCCTTCTCCTCTGCCTTTCACCCTCAGACCAATGGGCAGACAGAGAGAACAAACCAGACCTTGGAGTCATATTTGAGATGTTTTATTTCCGCTGATCAGGATGATTGGGTTTCATTTTTACCCTTGGCCGAATTTGCTTTAAATAATAGAGCTAGTTCTGCCACTTTGATGTCACCTTTTTTTTGTAACTTTGGGTTTCATCCTCGATTTTCTTCAGGGCAGGTGGAGCCATCTGCCTGCCCAGGGGTTGACACTGTGGTGGAGAGAATGCACCAGATCTGGGACCAAGTGGTGGATAAGTTATCTCTCTCCCAGGAAAAGGCCCAGCGGTTTTCCAACCGACATAGGACCATTGGTCCCCAGTTTAAGGTTGGTGATTTGGTGTGGTTATCATCAAAAAATATTGCTATGAAGGTGTCTTCTCCTAAGTTTAAGCCTAGATTTATTGGACCTTACAAGATTTTGGAGATTATTAATCCGGTCTCTTTTCGTTTGGCTCTTCCTGTCACATTTAAAATCCATAATGTGTTTCATAAGTCCTTGTTGAAGAGATTTGTTGAACCTGTTGTTCCGGGAGTGGCACCTCCAGACCCTGTATTGGTTGAAGGTAACATTGAATATGAGGTAGAGAAAGTACTGGATTCTCATCTGGCTAGACGGAGACTCCAGTATTTGGTTAAGTGGAAGGGTTATGGTCAGGAGGATAATTCCTGGGTCTCTGCCTCTGATGTTCATGCTAAAAGACTGGTGCGTGCCTTTCATCAGGCACACCCTGATCGCCCTGGTGGCATGGTTGAGGGTTCGGTGACCCCTCCTCAAGGGGGAGGTACTGTTGTGAGTTCATTTTCCCCTTCATCACTGAGGCCCGAGGAACTCCCTCTTCTGGTAAGGAGAGGTAGTGAGTCTGATTATCAGACACCTGAGATTAATGATGATGACTGGCTGAGTGGAGTCACAGACTGGATATAAGGCTGCATACGCCCATTCTCCCTGCAGGTGATTTCTCTGTGGTATCCTTGGAGTCCAGTCTGAATTCCTGCTCTGCTAAAGCTAAGTTTTCTTCCTTGCTTTTTGCATTTGTGCCTTGCTTTGTTTTTTCTGGATTTCAGCCATTCCCTGCTGGGGTGAGCTGAACTCCTTAGCTCTGTCTCCTGAAAATTCCAGAGTGCTGATTTAGTTTTGAAGCTTAGTTGCTTCAGGGTCTTTTTCCATTTCAGTTTGCAGGCCTATGTTTTTGATAGGGTTTTTTGCTGATTGCAGACAGCAGCTTTCCTTTCCTTTCCTGTTTAGATTAGATTGGGCCCCAACGTTTGCTCAGCCTATCTTTCTATCTGTGTCAGTGTTTTTTCATCTTGCTTCACCGTCATTATATGTTGGGGGCTGCCTTTTACTTTGGGGTCTGCTCTGGGGCAGTTTAGATTTACCTTTCTATCTTTAGGATATATAGTTCTCCGGCTGTGTTCGAGGGGTCTAGGGCACCGTAGGTACCCCCTACGGCTACTGCTAGTTGTGTTGATAGGTTCAGGGGTCTGCAATCGGATAGTTGCCAGCTCCTCTGGTTTTCTGGACGTAGCTTCTATTTTTGTGTCTGCCTCCTACGGTCATTCAATCATAACAATGCCCCTTGCAAAGGCTTTCTTTAATGTACTCTTTCATAGCTTGGCGTTCAGGCCCGGACAAATTAAACAAATGAGCCTTGGGTAATTTGGCTCCAGGTACTAAATCGATAGCACAATCATATGGTCTATGTGGTGGAAGCACCTCAGCCTCGCTTTCGGAAAACACATCTTTAAAGTCTCTCAGGTACTCCGGAATACCCTCCAGACCGACAGATGACACAGATACAGATTTTATCGGATTGACAAAAGGAACCGGGTTACAACACAGACCAATATCATTACATCCCCATCGGGTGATCTCCCCCTTCACCCAATCAAAAAGAGGATTGTGGCATTGCAACCAGGGCATTCCCAATACCAGTCCTGCAGGCAGATTATTCATAATAAAACAACTTAAATTTTCCACATGAGTGGAACCCACTTTCATAGATAAAACATTAGACATAAAACAAATTTCATCCCGGGTAAGAGGGGATGAATCCACAGCCACAATTTTAACAGGGTCTTTTAACCTGACTGTCCCTATCTTATTAAGAGTCACAACTTGGGCATCAATCAGATTAATGGAGGAACCACAGTCGACAAAGGCAGTGGTCATAACAGGACAGCCAGCAAGTTCCAATTCAACCTGGAGCACTATTTTTATACATGAGAAAAAATGTAGCTGGGAGTCTGGACAACCTCCTCGATTGTTGCCCAGACTCAGTCGTTTCTCTGATGGTTTCTCTGAAGAAGGGCAGGAGGGGCAATTCCTTTTCCAATGTCCAGAGGCTCCACAGTAAAAGCATAGTAGGTTGTCTCTACAGTGCCTTCTCTCTTTCTCCTTAACCGAGACTGACCCAACCTCCATGGGCTCAGATACAGGTGCAGTGTCACACAATTTGGGGTACAAGGGAGACTCTTGTTGCATCATTCCTCTAGCACAGAGTCTCCAGTCCAAACGGACCGCCTGCATCATGGCGTCCTCCAGGGTATCAGGAGGCGGATGTAATGCCAGAGCGTCCTGCAGACGGTCAGACAGGCCCCTGCGAAACAACCCTCTCATGGCGTCGTCGTTCCAGGATACTTCAGACGTCCAACGTCTAAACTCTGAGCAGAACCATTCAACAGAGTGCCTCCTCTGTGTCACACTCATCACCATATCCTCTGCCAGACGCACTCTATCAGGCTCATCATAAATGTGCCCAGAGCTTCAAAGAACAAATTCACAGACATACGTTCAGGAGCAGAGGAAGAGAGAGAGAAAGCCCATGCCTGTGGAGCCTCCCGAAGTAGGGAAATAATGACCCCCACCCTCTGGAACTCATCCCCGGAGGAGCGGGGCCTTAGAGAAAAAAAAAGCTTGCATCCTTCTCTGAAAGACCTGAACTCCTTTTTATTCCCTGAGAAAGGGTCTGGCAATTTGACCGGAGATTCGGGGGCTGCATCGACAGCCCCCTGCACAGTAACCACCAACTGTTGCTGGGTATGGGCCATCGTGCGCTGTTCCACATTGAGTTTATGGAACATTTGAGTCAGGTGCTTGACCTGATCAGCCAAAGCTTGTATGGGATCCATGAGGACAACACACTTTTTTTTTCCCTTCAGAGAAAAAAAAAAGAACTGAAACGGTCAGCTATAATGTCAGGAACACCGCACTACACTCGCTCACTGAGCCAGTGCGCATGTCCTGAGTACAAAAAACCATGCTCAAAGATACCTGTGGAGCAGGGCAGCAGTGGTGACAATGCGTGCTTCAAACTATCAGGACCTGAAGCATGTGACTGCTGGGGGTGTGGCCTAAGTTCCACAGAGCTAGGAGCTGCAGGGAAACTCCTAGAAAGGTAACTACGGAACAAGTTACCAAGGGGCAATATATATATATGTACAAATGTGGTTTTTTTTTTTTTTTTGCACTATTTGGTAGAGTTTCCACTTTATAGTGGTTTGAATATATATTTGTATTTCACTTTTTACGTTTTCACTTCACTTTTGGAATTTATTTATATTCTAAACGAATTCTTTCACATTATATATATATAATGTTATTGTATAATCCTGCGGGATAGTTTTGTGAAAAAAGCTGTATTCATACATATTGAGGTTTTTCTCACCTCGTGTCTCTAGTGCATATGGTATCATACACTTATGTATATAACACTTATATATTTTTTTTTTTTTTTTTTTTTTTTTTTTTCATATATATATTTTGTGTCTTTCGTGTCTATAATGGTCTGGATTGGGCTAATTGTGCACTGATGCGTTACTGTCTTGTGAATATTATACTCTATATCTTGTTCAGCGGTGCATATAATATTGCATTGATTCATAATCTATAGATCTCCTTTATTGCTGTTGGAGATGCGCTTTTGGATTTGTTTTTGATTCCAGTTGCTAGATTGTACCGCTAGATGGGTAGAACGCATATCCTGAGACGATGGATGCGTCATCTTTAGGTGCCGCTGTATTGTGTGGGCGGTCCGATGACTTCATCTGTTGTTCTGGTGATCAGCCTTGGGAGATCATCAGTGCGCATGTCCTACACACTGAGATAACCGGCGCGCCACTTCCGGCGCCGTTTGATGACGTGTGCGGTTCAGTGACGTCACCAGTTGTTATGGGTGAGCCGCACCGCCATTTTGGCGCCATGTGTTGACGCGAACTCCGGGTCCCGTTGTGATGACATGCGCCATCTATGATGATTCTCCACAGCTGTGATGGGGTGATTTAAGGGAGAGTGGGACAGAACATGCCATCATAGCCCCCCGACGAAGCCCACGCGAAACGCGCGTAGGGGCTACACGTGTGGCATACTAATTAGCTATGGGTAAGCGTTTTTGAACAGGTTTTTCATTATGTGGCCTCCAGACTAAGATTTTGAGCTATTATGCTGTGATGGTTTATTACTATGAGGGGGTCACTTTGTGGGATTCTCTGGATATCTGAAAGTAAGATTTTAAGCACTGGCACTTTACTTATCTCTGCATATCCATTATATATATTCCATTGCTGTTAGTATTGCTACATGTTTGTTTTTTCTGTACCTGAATTCCTTATCATATGGAGCTCTTTTATTATGTGACCCGTCTTTATGTACTTCATTGTCTATAGTATTAATTTTTCAGAATAAAACTATTTTTTATATTTTCCTTGGTGGATGTCTTTACTCCATGTGTTTTTGTATACAAAGTTACCAAGGGGCACAGACAGGGGCGGAAACCAGATCAAGCCGGGGTCAATGCACGAGATAGCAGGACAGTACCAAAGGGTTAGACAGAGCGGATAGTCAGGATGTAGCAATAGATCAGAAAACCAGAACGGGCAATAGACGGTACAATAGGGGCAAATGGTAGCGGAGTAACAATAGCCAAGCCAAGAGGTCAGAACCAGAGAAGACAATAGTACCTAAAATGTGAGACGGAGTTCAGAGTGAGGGGACAGGCCGGGTCATACACGGGAATCAAACAAGCAATGCAGTACACGCACACCAGGGGGGTCGGTCAGACACACAGCCAGAATAACAGTATAGCTGACAGAGAATGCTAGTCTGGAGTGAGTACCCCTCCCAGATCCAAAGAGAGGCCGGCAAAAGTTAACCCTGTGAGAACAGGACAGTAACCATGTCCTAACCATGACACTGACATTGTTCTAACAGTCGATCTACCAGTCTCTGGAAAGTAGCGGAGGCAGTTTTCATCCCAAAGGGCATTCCCAGGAACTCAAAAAGCCCAAATGGAGTAATGAAGGCCAAGCGCTCCCGAGGGTCCTCCGTTAGGGGTATCTGCCAGTACCCCTTGCTCAAGTCTAGCGTGGTCACAAATTGGGCACTGCCCAGATGATCCAATAGATCATCAATCCTGGGCATGGGGTAAGCATCACTCTTGGTGGCATCACTTAATCGTCTGTAATCAACGCAGAATCATGTTGTACCATCTCTCTTGGGGACCAGGACAACAAGAGAGGCCCAAGAACTGTCAGATGGCTGAAAAAATCCCAGTTGTTTCATCTCCTCCAGTTCGTCCTTTATCATGCCTTGAACAGCCTCTGGAACCCGGTAGGCAGCCTGCTGGATGGGGAGTTTTCCAGGGGTCTCCACATGGTGGCTGGTAAAAGTAGTCTTCCACGGCTTTAAGGTGAAAGCAGCAACTCTCGGCCTTAGTAAGGCGAAAATATCGTCCATTTGTATATCTGATAAATGGGAGCCCAGGAGCACTTGTTCCAGTGATCCTCCCTCTTGGGTGACCTGGAGAAGATTGGGGAGACACTCGTCAGCGGCAGTGTCACTAGGGGGTTGGCAGACGGCTAGATCAGGCAAAGATCGGTCGTGGTATTCTTTCAGCATGTTAATGTGGACGGTTTTCTGTCGTCGACCACTAGAGTCCAGGGCAATAACATAGTGTCATTAATTTTCTTGACAACCTGATAAGGGACTTCCCACACTGCTTGAAGCTTGTTGGCAGGGGAAGCAGTAATTATGAGCACTTGTTGTCCTTCCATAAATTCCCAGGTCCTGGCATTACGGTCATACCAGGTTTTTTGTCTGGCCTGGGCCATTCGCTGATGTTCTTTAGCCAAGGTAGCTAGCTAGGCGAGACGGTTTCTGAACTCTAGATCATAGGGAATGATGGGCATTCCAGTTTCTGAAATGTCTCCCTCCAAATGTTCTTTCAGGAGAGTGAGAGGCCCATAGACCTTCCGGCTAAACAGTAGTTCGAAGGGAGAGAACCCTGTGGACTCTTGGGGAACCTCCCGATAGGCAAAGAGGAGATGTGGCAGGTATTTTTCCCAGTCTTTTTCAACGTCGGCAAAAGCCCTCAGCATATTTTTTAGTGTTTCATTAAAGAGTTCACATAGTCCGTTGGTCTGCAGGTGGTATGGGGTGGTGCAAATGGCTCGAACACCACAGGTATGCCATAGGGACTGGACCAGATCTGACAATATTTCACTAGGAAACCCTACCCGGGTAAAAATGGTAACAAGGGCCTTGGCAACCTTGACTGCTGTAATACTGGACAGGGCCACAGCTTCAGGATACCGAGTGGCATAGTCCACCACTGTCAAGATATATTTTTTCCCCGACTGGCTGGGGAGGGCCAGAGGAGCTATGATGTTTACAGCTACACGTTGAAATGGTTCTTCAATTATGGGTAGGGATTGCAGGGGTACTTTATGTCGAGCTCGTGGATGGCGCATTCGCTGGCACACATCGCAGGTGCGGCAATAATGGGCAACTGACTGCGAGATGCCAGGACAGTAAAAACTTTGGGTGAGTCTCTTTTCAGTCCTTTTCCTCCCTTGATGTCCAACCAAGGGAATGTCATGGGCCAGTTGGACTAGCTGTGCCCTGTACTTCTGAGGGACAATGAGTTGTCTGGTCGTTGCGTCAGGGTTGCCCTTGTCACTGACCTTTGTTACTCGATAATACAGTCCATTTTCTCAAGTGAAGCCATCCCTATTATCTCCCATGTGCCCAGTTTCTGCCTTTTGCCTAAGGGGTGCTAAGGTAGCGTCACCCTCTATTTTTCTCCTAAACTCCTCTCTGTCCCAAGACTCTCCTAATGTAGTGAACATAAGGATGAGTGACCTCATGGAGATCAACATCCAACACTGCGGAGACACCATCACATGTTTCTCAACGCAGTGATCTAGAGCAATGCCCCCATCCCTTATGGGAAATATGCAAAAGCATGTAAATCAACAGCCGCGGAGACACCATCACATGTTTCTCAACGCAAGCAATGACTAGCCAGGTCTTTCCCCGGGAAGGAACAACCACGGGAAGGGCAGTCTCCAATGAAGGAAACCACCTATGCCAAAACATGGTATCCATCCACAGACAGCTGTTTCGGGGTATTGCCCCTCATCAGTGTGGAGTAGGAAACTGGCTAGTAGGAGCAATGCCTAGTGAAAGGCTATGAACATAAGGATGAGTGACCTCATGGAGATCAACATCCAACACTGCGGAGACACCATCACATGTTTCTCAACGCAGTGATCTAGAGCAATGCCCCCATCCCTTATGGGAAATATGCAAAAGCATGTAAATCAACAGCCGCGGAGACACCATCACATGTTTCTCAACGCAAGCAATGACTAGCCAGGTCTTTCCCCGGGAAGGAACAACCACGGGAAGGGCAGTCTCCAATGAAGGAAACCACCTATGCCAAAACATGGTATCCATCCACAGACAGCTGTTTCGGGGTATTGCCCCTCATCAATGTGGAGTAGGAAACTGGCTAGTAGGAGCAATGCCTAGTGAAAGGCTATGAACATAAGGATGAGTGACCTCATGGAGATCAACATCCAACACTGCGGAGACACCATCACATGTTTCTCAACGCAGTGATCTAGAGCAATGCCCCCATCCCTTATGGGAAATATGCAAAAGCATGTAAATCAACAGCCGCGGAGACACCATCACATGTTTCTCAACGCAAGCAATGACTAGCCAGGTCTTTCCCCGGGAAGGAACAACCACGGGAAGGGCAGTCTCCAATGAAGGAAACCACCTATGCCAAAACATGGTATCCATCCACAGACAGCTGTTTCGGGGTATTGCCCCTCATCAGTGTGGAGTAGGAAACTGGCTAGTAGGAGCAATGCCTAGTGAAAGGCTATGAACATAAGGATGAGTGACCTCATGGAGATCAACATCCAACACTGCGGAGACACCATCACATGTTTCTCAACGCAGTGATCTAGAGCAATGCCCCCATCCCTTATGGGAAATATGCAAAAGCATGTAAATCAACAGCCGCGGAGACACCATCACATGTTTCTCAACGCAAGCAATGACTAGCCAGGTCTTTCCCCGGGAAGGAACAACCACGGGAAGGGCAGTCTCCAATGAAGGAAACCACCTATGCCAAAACATGGTATCCATCCACAGACAGCTGTTTCGGGGTATTGCCCCTCATCAGTGTGGAGTAGGAAACTGGCTAGTAGGAGCAATGCCTAGTGAAAGGCTATGAACATAAGGATGAGTGACCTCATGGAGATCAACATCCAACACTGCGGAGACACCATCACATGTTTCTCAGCGCAGTGATCTAGAGCAATGCCCCCATCCCTTATGGGAAATATGCAAAAGCATGTAAATCAACAGCCGCGGAGACACCATCACATGTTTCTCAACGCAAGCAATGACTAGCCAGGTCTTTCCCCGGGAAGGAACAACCACGGGAAGGGCAGTCTCCAATGAAGGAAACCACCTATGCCAAAACATGGTATCCATCCACAGACAGCTGTTTCGGGGTATTGCCCCTCATCAGTGTGGAGTAGGAAACTGGCTAGTAGGAGCAATGCCTAGTGAAAGGCTATGAACATAAGGATGAGTGACCTCATGGAGATCAACATCCAACACTGCGGAGACACCATCACATGTTTCTCAACGCAGTGATCTAGAGCAATGCCCCCATCCCTTATGGGAAATGTGCAAAAGCATGTAAATCAACAGCCGCGGAGACACCATCACATGTTTCTCAACGCAAGCAATGACTAGCCAGGTCTTTCCCCGGGAAGGAACAACCACGGGAAGGGCAGTCTCCAATGAAGGAAACCACCTATGCCAAAACATGGTATCCATCCACAGACAGCTGTTTCGGGGTATTGCCCCTCATCAGTGTGGAGTAGGAAACTGGCTAGTAGGAGCAATGCCTAGTGAAAGGCTATGAACATAAGGATGAGTGACCTCATGGAGATCAACATCCAACACTGCGGAGACACCATCACATGTTTCTCAACGCAGTGATCTAGAGCAATGCCCCCATCCCTTATGGGAAATATGCAAAAGCATGTAAATCAACAGCCGCGGAGACACCATCACATGTTTCTCAACGCAAGCAATGACTAGCCAGGTCTTTCCCCGGGAAGGAACAACCACGGGAAGGGCAGTCTCCAATGAAGGAAACCACCTATGCCAAAACATGGTATCCATCCACAGACAGCTGTTTCGGGGTATTGCCCCTCATCAGTGTGGAGTAGGAAACTGGCTAGTAGGAGCAATGCCTAGTGAAAGGCTATGAACATAAGGATGAGTGACCTCATGGAGATCAACATCCAACACTGCGGAGACACCATCACATGTTTCTCAACGCAGTGATCTAGAGCAATGCCCCCATCCCATTTTCTCAAGTGAAGCCATCCCTATTATCTCCCATGTGCCCAGTTTCTGCCTTTTGCCTAAGGGGTGCTAAGGTAGCGTCACCCTCTATTTTTCTCCTAAACTCCTCTCTGTCCCAAGACTCTCCTAATGTAGTAGCAGCGAACGCATTGCTTACCAACTCTGATGCGGTTCGTGGTGGTTGCTCCCTGGTGAGGTCTGGATGACGTAGTGCTTGAAGGGCCTGTAGTTGGGTGACTGCTCCCACAAATTGGCACTGTAACTCCCCAATGTCGTTACCAAGGAGGATATCTGAAGGAAGTCCTCCCATATCTCCAATCCAACACAGTTTTTCTCCACAACCATAATCCAAATGCACAGAAGCTCGCTGTATATATTTGCGGGCACCCCCCGCCAGGACTAAGGGAATTCCCGAACCCTGGTGAATTGCCTCAAGTCGAACCACATGGGGGGTCAGCAATAGTCAGGAATGCCCCCGTGTCTCTAAATCCTGACACTTTGTATCCATCAATTAAGATATCCTGCAGGTGGCGTTGCCGTTGCTCTGGGTAGCTAAAGGACAAAGGCCAGAGTCCGTACACTCCAGGAGGGGTTTCTATGCTGCCGTGGTCGATGGTCCACTCTGGTGGGGGTGGTGGTAGCTTTTCCTCAGGCAGGATGGAGTGCACAAGATGCACTGGACGAGGAGGGGCTGTGTGGGGCTCCCTCCGAATCCTTGAGGGACAGACAAACTGCAAATGTCCAGGTTGCCCACACCCATAACATCTCCTCTCTGTGATACCCTCAGGTCGTGGTCAGAACTGTTGGGGCCCAGGATTGTTAGGCGTGATTGTCATCGGCTTGCGACTAGGTTGAAGGGCAGACATAATCAGAAGTGGATGGGGCGCAGGAGCAGGCCGTGGTTCATTGTCCAGAAGCCTCCTCCATTGCGGTTGGATAGAAAGGGCTTCATCGGCCAGGGCTGCAGCTCTATCCACGGTACACGGCGTGCACTCCTGTACCCATTCCCGTACCTCTGTGGGGCACTTGGAAGAAATTGTTCCATAAGGAACGCCTGTATAACATCTTCCACAGTAAAGGCGTTTTCTGCTTCCAGCCATCTCCGACATGCCTGGGACATCTTATGTGCATACATCCTAAACGATCCCCCCGTGGTGCATGGGAGGTCTCGGAACTTGGCCCTATATGAGTCAGGGGTGATAGCATGGTAATCCAGGATAGTCCGCATTACAGTGTTATAATCCCGATTCTGCTGTGAGCCAATGGTTTGGTAAGCCTCCGCCATGCTTCTGTTCAGGAGTCCCACTAACAAACACATCCAGCCAGAGTGGGGCACCTCCATCACAGAACACTGCTTCTCAAAGTACTTGAAGAACCCCTTCATATCTCAGAAAGCCTCATCAAATGGCTTAAACTCTGTCCGGGTGATCCGTATAGGCTCCTGGATCATTGGGTTTACACTCCACATTGCATTACTCCCTCTTTCAAGCTCCATTGCTTCTTGTCTCCACGGTGCCCGGTGGGCAGCCTCTTCCTTATACTCCTGAGAGATGCCGGGGCCCAAAACTGCCATCTCTTCTTCGTACCACACCACCACTGGCTTTTTGGGGTGGGGATCCCTGTCTCCAGTGCCTGTTCTTCAGACATCTGGGAGGAGGTGGCCGGGCTAGCACCCACCAGTAGGTCAATTAAGGCTTCTTTAGTCAATCCCTGGTAGTTCAGGCCCAGGTCTCTGGCTTTCTCCTGTAAACTGGATACAGTCCAATGTATTCACTCTGTGGGTGGTTCTCCATTGGGTTACCTTACACTCGATCCCACTGCTGCCACCAGTTTTCACAGGGTCCTTCTCCGATACCACACAATCAACAAAGCGAGGGAAGTGTGAACAATCCCAAGACCTTTATTATAGGCAAAACTAAAAGGCCCATAAACAATCCACCACACTGAGGATACAATAGTCCAGAACACGAATGCAGTTCAGTAACAGGATGAATGTCCAAGGAGATGAGAGTCCAATAATCCAGCAGACAGAGGATAAAATGGGTCCATATGCTTCTCCTTCTCTCTGACGTGCTGTCTTCACATGATCATCACCACACAGGGTCTGACTTGCACAGCTCCTGTCCTCTCCAGCCCCCTCCTTATGTCCAGGGGTAGTCAGACAGGTTGGGGCGGTATTCAGGCCTCCCAGACCTGACAAAGGTGCCTTGGGGATTAAGGCACTACAGGGGGTTCATCAAGAGGCATAGATACAGTCAGGCTGCAGACAGTAAGTAAGCTAATTCAATTATCAGACTTTTGAAAGGTAATTGAGACTCTAGACAATATGGGGGATACACGGAATGATACAGGGCAACAAGAGAACACTATGGAAATCTGTAAAATATAAATAGACACAAAATGATACCCACATAACATATCACACTATCACAACCGGTAACGCCGTTCATATGTCCATATGTTTAATCAGCATATTAGCAATCATTCATACATGTGGTGTGGATGTTTGTGTTAGCCATTGTTACTCTGGACACTTGGCTCTAATTTACTATTGAGTTATTACTTAGATCTTGATATATATAAATTAGCTCCTGAGGTTGTTTTCCAGTGAGGTGGTATGCCCTTTAATTAACAGCAGCATATTTTGCACATTTTGTCCATCATTCCCTCATGTCTTTCTCCTGTGTTGTTCTGTGTATATTTTTTCATGAATTTTTAATAATAAAATATTTGCATTATTTACAAATATCTTGGACTAGTACACTTTTTGTGTTGTTCTTGAAGTCAGCTTTATATATATATAGATATAATCATTATAATTTGTTATAACTAACCGTAGTTAGTTACTATGCCCGGGCAGCGACGGACTCTTCAGCTAGTAATAAATGAAAAATATATGAAAATGAACAAATGAAAGTCAGACATTGCGTTTCAAACATGCTTCCACAGAATTTAAAAAAAAATAAAACTCATGAAATAGGCCTGGACAGAAATGATGGCACCCTTAACTTACAGTAATATTTTGTTGCACAACCTTTTGAGGCAATCATTGCAATCAAATTATTCCTGTAACTGTCAATGAGACTTCTGCACCTCTCAATAGGCATTTTGGCCCTCTCCTCAAGAGCAAACTGCTACAGTTGTTTCTTGTTTGAAGGTTGCCTTTTCCAGACGGCGTGTTTCAGCACTTTCCAAAGATGCTCAATAGTATATCAATCCCTTGATAGTATTGAGATTTCATTGTACTCTGCACAGATTCTAGACACCCTGTGCCAGATGCAGCAAAGCAGCCCCAGAACATAACAGAGCATCCTCCGTGTTTCACAGTAGAGACAGTGTTCTTTTCTTGATATGCTTCACTTTTCCATCTGTGAACATAAAGCTGATGTGCCTTGCCAAAAAGCTTCTGGGAGCATGTTCAAAGAACAATTGAGACAAAATGGAACTTTTTGGCCAGGCACATCAGCTTTATGTTCACAGACGGAAAAATGAAGCATATGAAGAAAAGGCTTTTTATGATTTTTTTTCAACAATGGTGTCTTCCTTGTTCGTCTCCCATGAAGTCCACTTTGGCTCATACAACGATGGATAGTGCGATCAGACTCTGATGTTCCTTGAGCTTGAAGTTTACTTTTAATCTGTTTAGAAGTTTTACTGGGCTCTTTTGTTACCATTCATATTATTCATCTCTTTGATTTATTTGTCCGCAATTTTCCTCCTGCGGCCACGTCCAGGGAGGTTGGCTACAGTCCCATGGAGCTTAAATTTCTGAATAATATGTGCAACTGTAGTCACAGGAACATCAAGCTGCTTAGAGATGGTCTTATAACTTTTACCTTTAACATGTTTGTCTTTAATTTTCTTTCTAATCTCCTGAGACAACTCTTTCCTTCGCTTCCTCTGGTCCATGATGAGTGTGATACACACCATGTCACCAAACAGCACAGTGAGTATCTGTAGCCCTCTATAATGCCTACTCATTGATTCCAACATTAGGGTCTTATGGTGTGTGCTGTATCCTACACTACAGGTATTGCTTCATGTGTAATACATTTTTATACTGCTGCTGAAGTAGAATGGGTCTTTTTGTTTTTCATTAGGAGTGGGTTTATCAGAGTGGCAAGTAATGTTTGGCCATGTAGGGTCCTTGGTTAATATCTAACTATAGATACCTACATCTTTATTTGTATGCATGTCCCCACTATAGGTATGTATTTAACTGCCCTATTTTCACTTACAACTTAACAATGACTCTGTAAGCTTTGTGTGTGGAGGTTTTCAGTATTTTTGCACCACCTTATGGTTTCCCACTTTTTAATATGCTTACTTTATATATGTTAAATAAATTTTTAATGTTTAATAAAAACGTATATGTTTGTAATTGTTGATTCTAGTGTACAATATTTTTCCACTATATGATGACATTCTAATTCCAAGATTGTAGACACCTGTTATTCTAATTAGTGGACACACCTTAATTTAACATGTCCCTTTTGTCACATTATTTTCAGGGGTACCATCATTTTTCTCCAGGCCTATTTCATGAGTTTTTGTTTTTTTTAAATCTGTGGAAGCTTGGTTGAAAAGCAATGTCTGACTTTCATTTGTTCATTTTCATAGATTTTTGATTTATTATTACTTTTGCAAGATTCAAGTTATTTCTGTGACCATTATGGGGTTTTCTGTCATTAAACAAGAGGTATCGTTTTAATCAGTGCAATGGTGCTAACCTTACAATGGCTATAGTTTACTTTGCAAAATCCTGATGACAAGTTTGCTTTAATGGTGAGCCATGATGTGAGTCACTTCTGAGACAAGCCATGAGTTGATATAGTCATGGAGTCCAAGGTCAAGCGCTAGGAGGGTGCATCCTAAACAGAGGGAGGAGACAAAGGCGTAGTCAGATAATGGTCCGAGGTTAAAATACCAGGAGAATAGCGAATCAGAACAAAGGGGTTAAACAGATGAAGGGTCAAAATGATGTCCAAGGATAGTCAACAAAAGATCATCAAGGAAAACACTAGTCACATAGAAAACCAACCGCACTTAACTGAAGCTACATCTGGCAAAGATCTTGGATTAACAGCCCAGCTAATTAGCCTGGAAACCTCCTGGGAAAATGAACACACCTGGAGACAGCCCAGCACTACCCAGTCTCAGATTGGATGGCCGAGCTGTCAATCAAAACACCGACAGCTCAGCACACCCTTGCACGAGACTGGACACTTGTGACGAGTCAGCTTCTGCTGAGTCGACTTTTCTTTAGAGTGGACCCTCTGGGTCGTGGCACCCACCCACCGAGGGCGAGCTGACCTTGTGAGGAACCACCCCCTATACAGGGAGTGTCAGGGGCAAGACCAAGGGGGTGAGCCACCACGACTACTGGGACCAGACGGCCGGCTCAATGAAGACACAATGTGAGTGTCTGACAACCAGGGATGTGCAGGAAACAAGACAAGACGTAGGTTCAAGGTATCTTTATTAAGGAAAACTTCAGGGTAGCATCAGGTGCAAGACGTGATAACACAGGGAAAACACAGCAAGGTGCGTGCGAGGCAACGGCAAGGTCCATGGCATGGTACGTGCTAGATGGCATGCCTGGGTACAGGCAAAGGCACGATGATGTCGGACTCCAGACAGCAGGCAATGATCAAACAGGGTCATCAGGTTTCGGAACTCTGATGGCGATCGGCAGGATCCGGGCATCTGGCAGGCAAACCAGGGTTCAAGGCAAAGTTCGAAGCAGGGTGCGTGCTAGGGACATGCCAGGGTCCAAGGCAAGTTGCAAGGCAGGGTTAAACACACTAGGCAAGGTGCGTGTATAGGGGACACGCCAGGGTTCGAGGTCCAAATTCCTGGGCACGCTAAGGAAGCCGCCAGGATTCAAGATTCAAGGTCCTGCACATGCTAGCGGCACACCAGTGGCACGGTACAAAGAATGGTCCTGGCCGTGCTAGGAGGCACGCCAGGGTACAAGGTTAGCGGCAGGTCCCACACATGCTAGAGGACACGTTGGGCTTTGAAGTTCAGGACAGATGTCCTGCACGTGCAGAGGGGCACGCCAGGGTTAGGGTTAAAGACAAAGAGCAGAGCACAGAGCAAGGTACAAGCAAGATTCAAGACAGGTCATAGAACTCAGAACACGACAGGGAGACAAGGTTCAGGACAGAGCAAGGAAAGCAAAAGACTTGTGCAAGAGTAGCACAAAAACGCACAGTGCGAGAAACAGCTTGAGTGCAACGGAGCACGGAAACCACGACTGGGGCACCGGCAGGCGGTACCGGCTGGAGGCACAGGCAGACGGGCACGACTAGAGGTGGCACGACTGAGGCACAGACAGGCGGAAACCACTATAGCACTGGCCGGCGAGCACGGCCGAGGCACAGTCAGGCGGGCATGACTACAGGCGGCACAGCTGAGGCACAACAGGAGGGCACGGGGGGTCAAAAGCGCGTGCAAGAGGGCACGCAGCCACAAGGCAGGGCTAGGCAAAGGTACAGGACAGAGACGCGTGCGAGACAGCACGGCAAAGCCTCGTACGAGAGGTGCAAAGGCGCACAAAAAATGGAGGCAAGGCACAGAGTTCAAGACAAGGTACTGCGCGTGCAGAGGACACGCCAGGGTCAGGGTTCAGGACAGAGACATAGAACTAGCAGCAGAGCGTAGGCCGAAGCCCAGAGCCGGGTCAAGGCAGAACCTTGAGACTAGTCTGGGACAGAGACATAGAACTAGCAGCAGAGCATAGGCCGAAGCCCAGAGCCGGGTCAAGGCAGAGCCTTGAGGCTAGTCTGGGACAGAGACATAGAACTAGCAGCGGAGCGTAGGCCGAAGCCCAGAGCCGGGTCCAGGCAGAGCCTTGAGACTAGTCAGGGAGTGTGCGAGAGAGCACCATAGGACAGAGTCTATAATAATAATAATCTTTATTTTTATATAGCGCTAACATATTCCGCAGCGCTTTACAGTTTGCACACATCATCATCACTGTTCACGATGGGGCTCACTGTTATGAATGGGTCTCCGAGGAGAAAAGACTAAACAAGCTAAGTGACAGAAAACCAGAGAGGTTGGTAACTATGCAGATTGCAGATCCCTGATCCTAACCACACAACTAGCAGCAGCCGTGGAGCGTACCTACGATGGTCCTAGACGCGTCGTCACAGCCGGAGGACTAAATAAGCCTAAAGAAAGAAAAGGAGAAAACTAACTGCCCCAGAGCAGACCCCAAAGGAAAGACAGCCCCCTCACATGTATTGACTGTGAAACAAGATGAAAGCACAAACACAGGCAGGAAAATAGGCTGAGCAAATGATGGGGCCCAAACTAACTAGAAAGGATAGGAAAGGAAAGACACTGTCTGCAATCTGCCAAAAACCCTACAAAAATAATGTCCAAACACTTCTGATAGCAAAATTAACCCTGAAGTCACTAGACTTCTCCCATTATATCAGCACTCTGAAATATTCTGAGACAGAGCAAAAAAGAGGCCAATCTAATAAGGGACTAAAAAGCAAATTGGCAAATACAGATAAATAAGAGTGGAAATTCAGCACAGCCCCAGCCGGGGCTGGCTGAACACACAAAAAACTGAATAGAGCAGCAAAATCAAGTGTGAACATTAGCAGAAAAACTTAGCTTGAAATGACTGGAACAGAGCTGAAAACCAGGACCTGAAAAGCCAGAAGGAATCACCAGCACCAGAATAGGGCATCGGCTGTCTTAAATCCAGTCTGAGATTCCTGAGGTCCAATCGTCATCCTCATTATCAGGTGGCAGATCTCTACTGATTAAATCAGCCTCACTACCTCCAGTTACCACCAGCGGGAGCCTGGAAGGAGAACTCACAACTGGTGGACCGGAAAATGAACTCACAACAGTACCCCCCCTTGAGGAGGGGTCACCGAACCCTCATCCACGCCACCAGGCCGATCAGGATGGGCCCGGTGAAAAGCACGAACCAATCTATTGGCATGAATATCAGAGGCAGAGACCCAAGAATTATCCTCCTGGTCATAACCCTTCCATTTGACCAAATACTGGAGTCTCCGTCTAACCAAATGAGAATCCAATATTTTCTCTACCTCATATTCCACATTGCCTTCAACCAACACAGGGTCAGGAGGTGCTGCCATAGGAACCACTGACTCAACAAACCTCTTCAACAGAGACTTGTGAAATACGTTATGGATCTTGAGCGTAACTGGAAGAGCTAATCCAAAAGAAACAGGATTAAGAATCTCCAAAATCTTATAAGGTCCAATAAATCTTGGCTTAAATTTTGGAGATGCAACTTTCATAGGAATATTCTTAGTCGACAACCAAACCATATCACCCACTTTAAACCGGGGACCAATGGTCCTATGCCGGTTGGAAAATCGCTGGACCTTTTCCTGAGAGAGTGACATCTTATCCACCACTTGGTCCCATATCTGCTACATTCTCTCAACCACAGTGTCCACACCTGGGCAGGACGAAGATTCCACTTGCCCTGAAGAGAATCGAGGATGAAACCCAAAATTACAGAAAAAGGGTGACATCAAAGAGGCAGAACTAGCTCTATTGTTCAGTGCGAATTCGGCCAAGGGCAAAAATGAGACCCAATCATCCTGATCAGCAGATATAAAACATCTTAAATAAGACTCCAAGGTCTGGTTTGTTATCTCAGTCTGTTCATTGGTCTGGGGATGAAACGCGGAGGAGAAGGATAACTGAATTCCCAGATTGGAACAAAAGGCTTTACAGAAACTGGAAACAAACTGGACTCCTCTGTCGGACACAATGTTCTCAGGAATCCCATGTAACCGAACCACCTGTTGTAAAAACAAGGGCACCAACTCAGCGGAAGATGGCAATTTTGGGAGTGGTACAAGATGGACCATCTTCGAAAATCTATCACAAATCACCCAGATAACAGTCATTCTCTGAGAGACAGGAAGATCAGAAATAAAATCCATTGAGATATGGGTCCATGGCCTCTTGGGCACTGGCAGGGGCATCAGCAACCCATTAGAACGAGAACAGGGTTTAGACCAAGAACAAGTCCCACAGGACTGTACAAAATTCCTAACGTCACGAGATAAGGCGGGCCACTAAAAAGACGGACTCACCAAATCTCTGGTACCAAAAATACCTGGATGACCAGCCAATGCAGAGCAATGAATTTCAGACATCACTCTCTTTCTCCACTGGTCAGGAACATACAATTTTCCCATAGGGCAACGCTCAGGTTTATCCTCCTGAAATTCCTCCAGGGCGCGTCTCAAATCGGGCGAAATGGCAGAAAGAACTACCCCCTCACCTAGGATGGTAGTAGGCTCGGTCACATTAAGAGAATCGGCAAAGAAACTCCTAGAAAGGGCGTCTGCCTTAACATTCTTAGTGCCTGGAAGAAAAGAGACCACAAAATTAAAACGTGTGAAAAACAAGGCCCATCTAGCCTGCCTAGGATACAAGCGTTTGGCCAACTCCAGATAAATCAAATTTTTGTGATCGGTGAGGACCACAAATTGATGTCTAGCTCCCTCCAACCAATGTCTCCACTCCTCAAATGCCCATTTCATGGCCAACAATTCCCGATTCCCCACATCATAGTTGCGTTCAGATGGGGAGAACTTTCGAGAAAAGAAGGCACAGGGATTCATCTTAGAAGTCACAGGGGCTTTTTGGGACAAAACAGCTCCTGCATCAATCTCAGAAGCATCTACCTCCACCTGAAATGGAAGTGAGACATCAGGTTGCCGTAAAACTGGAGCTGAAGTAAATCTCCGCTTAAGCTCCTGAAATGCTGAGACAGCCTCAGGAGACCAATTCAGCACATCATAGAATCATAGAATCGTAGAGTTGGAAGGGACCTCCTGGGTCATCTGGTCCAACCCCCTGCTCAAAGCAGGATTCGCTAAATCATCCCAGTCAGATGTCTGTCCAGCCTCTGTTTGAAGACTTCTATTGAAGGAGAACTCACCACTTCTCGTGGCAGCCTGTTCCACTCATTGATCACTCTGTCAAAAAGTTTTTTCTAATATCTAATCTGTGTCTCCTCCCATTCAGTTTCATCCCATTGCTTCAGTCTTTCCTTGTGCAAATGAGAATAAAGATGATCCTTCTACAATGTGACAGCCCTTTAGATATTTGTAGACAGCTATTAAGTCTCCTCTCAGTCTTCTCTTTTGCAAACTAAACATTCCACATGTGCTGTTGCTTAGCTCTATTCCTCCCATTCTGTATATGCTTTTTTCATTTTTATTGCCCAGATGTAGTACTTTGCATTTTTCCCTGTTAAAAACCATTCTGTTAGTTGCTGCCCACTGCTCCAGTTTATTTATATCTTTTTGAATCCTCTCTCTTCTCTAATATTAGCTATCCCTCCTAGCTTTGTGTTATCAGCAAATTTAATCATTTTACCCTCAATTCCTTCATCTAAATCATTGATAAAGATGTTGAACAATACAGGGCCCAGGACAGAGCCCTGTGTTATCCCACTTGAGACATCAGCGCCCTTCTTGGTCAGATCAGTCAGTGGTTTGACAATACCAGAAAAATTACCAATAAATTTACGATAGAAATTGGCAAAACCACAAAAATTCTGGAGGACCTTCAAAGAAGTAGGCTGAACCCAATCATAAATGGCCTGTACCTTGGCCGGGTCCATTTCAATAGTCGATTGTTGTGAGTTAATTTTCCCCTTCACCTTTGATGTCTGATGAACTCCCTCTGCTGGTGAAGAGAGGTAGTGAAATTGATTGGGATGGGAAGAACCTGTCATCTGAACAGGCGGAGTGTGATTGGACATCTGGAATTTCTGAGTGGATATAAGGCAGCCAACGCCCTGCAGGGTTTGCTGGTGATCCTTTCTGCTCTGAGCTCTGTCATCCAGTTTTAGTTCCTGTCTACTAAAAGCTAAGTTTCTTGCCCTGCTATTATTCCATGAGATTTTGTCTGGTTTCCTTAGAGTTTGTATTGAGCCAGTCCTGCTGGGACTGGCTGAATTCCATTTTTGTCTCTGATCAGTTGATCTCTTTGCTCTGTTTTCAGAATATACCTGAGTGCTGATATAGTGAATTTGAAGTCTAGCGACTTCAGGGCCTTTTTTCCTATCAGACGGTTGGGACATTTTTGTAGGGTTTTTTGAGGATTGAAGCCAGCATCTTTTCTGTCCTGTCCTATCTAGTTAGTTGGGCCCCATCGTTTGCTCAGCCTGTCTTTCTGTCTGTGTTTGTGTTTTCATCTGTTTTTCACCAACAATACATGTTGGGGGCTGTCTATTCTATTGCTTTGGGGTCTGCTCTGGGGCAGTTTACAGTCATGGCCAAAAGTTTTGAGAATGACACAAATATTAATTTTTACAAAGTCTACTGCTTCATTTTTTCTAATGGCAATTTGCATATACTCCAGAATGTTATAAAGAGTGATCAGCTTAACAGCAATTACTTGCAAAGTCAATATTTGCCTAGAAAATGAACTTTATCCCCCAAAACACATTTCAACATCATTGCAGCCCTGCCTTAAAAGGACCAGCTAACATCGTTTCAGTGATTGCTCCATTAACACAGGTGTGGGTATTGATGAGGACAGGGCTGGAGATCAATCTGTCATGATTAAGTAAGAATGACACCACTGGACACTTTAAAAGGAGGCTGGTGCTTGGCATCATTGTTTCTCTTCTGTTAACCATGGTTATCTCTAAAGAAACATGTGCAGTCATCATTGCACTGCACAAAAATGGCCTAACAGGGAAGAGTATCGCAGCTAGAAAGATTGCACCTCAGTCAACAATCTATCGCATCATCAAGAACTTCAAGGAGAGAGGTTCCCTTTTTGCCAAAAAGGCTCCAGGGCGCCCAAGAAAGACCAGCAAGCGCCAGGACCGTCTCTTAAAAGTGTTTCAGCTGCGGGATCGGGCTACCAGCAGTGCAGAGCTTGCTCAGGAATGGCAGCAGGCAGGTGTGAGTGCATCTGCACGCACTGTGAGGCGGAGACTCTTGGAGCAAGGCCTGGTCTCAAGGAGGGCAGCAAAGAAGCCACTTCTCTCCCGGAAAAACATCATGGACAGACTGATATTCTGCAAGAGGTACAGGGATTGGACTTCTGAGGACTGGGGTAAAGTCATTTTCTCTGATGAATCCCCTTTTCGATTGTTTGGGACATCTGGAAAATGGCTTATTCGGAGAAGACCAGGTGAGCGGTACCACCATTCTTGTCTCATGCCAACTGTCAAGTATCCTGAAACCATTCATGTGTGGGGTTGCTTCTCAGCCAAGGGAATGGGCTCTCTCTCAGTCTTGCCTAAAAACACAGCCATGAATAAAGAATGGTACCAGAATGTCCTCCAAGAGCAACTTCTCCCAACCATCCAAGAGCAGTTTGGTGATCAACAATGCCTTTTTCAACATGATGGAGCAATTTGCCATAAAGCAAAGGTGATAACTAAATGGCTCAGGGAACAAAACAGAGATTTCGGGACCATGGCCTGGAAACTCCCCAGATCTTAATCCCATTGAGAACTTGTGGTCAATCATCAAGAGACGGGTGGACAACCAAAAACCTTCAAATTCAGACAAAATAAAAGCATTAATTTTGCAAGAATGGACTGCTATCAGTCAGGATTTGATCCAGAAGTTGATTGAGAGCATGCCAGGGAGAATTGCTGAGGTCCTGAAGAAGAAGGGTCAACACTGCAAATATTGACTTGCTGCATTAACTCATTCTAACTGTCAATATAACCTTTTGCTGCTCATAATATGATTGCAATTATATTTCTGTATGTGATAAAAACATCTGACAAACACACATAAAAACCAGAGGCCAGCAGATCATGTGAAAATATAATATTTGTGTCATTCTCAAAACTTTTGGCCATGACTGTAGATTTCCCCTTTCTTTCTTTAGGCTTATGTATTTCTCCGGCTGTGACGAGGGGTCTAGGGCACCGTAGGAACCCCCCACGGCTACTGTTAGTTGTGGTGAATAGGATCAGGGGTCTGCAATCCGATAGCTACCAACCTCTCCGGTTTTCTGGACTTAGCTTGTATTTTTATTTTATCCTCCTCCGGTGACTCATTCCTAACAGAATCACCAGCCGGAAAACTATATAAGCCTAAAGAAAGAAAGGGGAAATCTAAACTGCCCCAGAGCAGACCCCAAAGCAATAGACAGCCCCCAACATGTATTGCCAGTGAAAAACAGATGAAAACACAAACACAGACAGAAAGACAGGCTGAGCAAACGATGGGGCCCAACTAACTAGATAGGACAGGACAGAAAAGATGCTGGCTGCAATCCGCAAAAAACCCTACAAAAATGTCCCAACCGTCTGATAGGAAAAAAGGCCCTGAAGTTGCTAGACATCAAAATCACTATATCAGCACTCAGGTATATTCTGGAAACAAAGCAAAGAGATCAACTGATCAGAGACAAAAATGGAATTCAGCCAGTCCCAACCAGGACTGGCTGAATACAAACTCTAAGGAAACCAGACAAAATCTCATGGAATAATAGCAGGGCAAAAAACTTAGCTTTTAGTAGACAGGAACTAAAACTGGATGCCAGAGCTCAGAGCAGAAAGGATCACCAGCAAACCCTGCAGGGCGTTGGCTGCCTTATATCCACTCAGAAATTCCAGATGTCCAATCACACTCCGCCTGTTCAGATGACAGGTTCTTCCCATCCCAATCAATTTCACTACCTCTCTTCACCAGCAGAGGGAGTTCATCAGACATCAAAGGTGAAGGGGAAAATTAACTCACAACAGTCAATGGAGACAAGATAAATCCCAAAAATGAAATCCTCTGTACACCAAAGAGGCATTTCGATTCCTTAACAAACAGGGAATTCTCCCTCAAAATCCGGAACACAGTCCGGACGTGTTCCACATGAGAATCCCAATCACTAGAAAAGATCAAAATATCATCCAGATAGATGATCAAAAACTTATCCACAAAGTCACGGAAAATATTCATAAAGGACTGGAAGACAGAAGGGGCATTAGTGGGCCCAAAAGGCATCACCAGGTACTCAAAATGTCCCTCTGGAGTATTAAACGCCGTCTTCCATTCATCCCCGTGCTTGATGCGAATAAGATTATACGCCCCCCTGAGGTCAAGCTTAGTAAACCAGCAGGCACTCTTAACTCTGGAGAATAAATCAGACATCAGAGGTAATGGGTACTGATATTTAACCGTCATCTTGTTAAGGGAACGATAATCAAGACACGGTCTTAATGAAACATCTTTCTTGGCCACAAAAAAAACAGCACCTAAAGGTGACGAGGATGGTCTAATATGACACTTCGCCAACTACTCCTTAATATAGGACCGCATAGCATCATGCTCGGGTACTGATAAGTTGAAAAGCCGACCCTGGGGAAATTTACACCCAGGCATCAACTCAATTGCACAGTCATAACTCCTATGAGGAGGCAAAGACGCAGACTTACTGTCACTAAATACATCAGAAAAATCGGCTAGATAATCAGGAATATCATGAGACTGAGGAGAGGTGGAGAAAACAGGAGTGTCCCTAAGAACACACTGACAATCCCAACTCACTACAGACCCAGACTTCCAATCCAAAACTGGATTATGAGTTTGCAACCAGGGAAAGCCCAGAACAATAGTATCATGCAAATTATGCAGCACCAAAAATTTACAATTTTCTTGGTGGTAAGGGGCAACTCGCATTATCACCTGGGTCCAAAACTGAGGTTTATTCTCCACCAAAGGAGAAGCATCAATACCCCTCAAAGGAATAGGCATCTGCAGAGGCGTTATGGAAAAACCACAATGTTTAGCAAAGTCCAAATCCATCAGATTCAACGCTGCTCCTAAATCCACGAAAGTCTTAGTAGAAAACGTGGATAAGGAGCAGATCAGAGTAATTGCCAAAAGGAACTAGGTTCAGACGTTTGTTCAAAAGGTGTCAGCGCCTCCCGTGTAGTCTTACGTTCACGTAAACGCCGATCAACTTGAATGGCTAATGACATAGAATCATCCAGACCAGAGGGAACAGGAAATCCCACCATAATATCTTTTACGGTCTCTGATAAACCCTTCCGAAAGAGAGCTGCCAATGCACTATCATTCCATGTAGTAAGGACCGCCCACTTTTGGAATTTTTGACAGTATAACTCTGCAGAATCCTGACCCTGGTTTAATGCCAACAGGGTTCTCTCAGTTTGATCAACGGCATTAGGTTCATCATACAACAACCCCAAGGCCTGAAAAAATGCATCCACATTAGTCAGAACAGGATTTTCAGGTGTCAGAGAAAAAGCCCAATCCTGGGGATCGCCGCGCAGCAAGGAGATGACAATTTTAACCTGCTGCACAGAGCTCTCCGATGAGTTAGGCTTCAAGGCAAGAAATAATTTACAATTATTCTTAAAATTCAGAAATTTAGACCGATCCCCAGAAAACACATCAGGAGTAGGGATCTTAGGTTCAGCAGCATGTGACTGAATGAGGTAGGTGGAAATTCCCTGTACTTCAGCAGCAAGTTGCTCCACACGATCAGACAATTGCTTAATCACCATTAGGAAAAAAAAAATCCTCCTACGGCACCAGAAAAAAAAGAGGAAAAAATTAAAAAAAAAAAAATTCTGACACTTTTTCTTTTTTCAACAACTTTTTTTCTGCTTTTGAGTACCCTAGAATCTGCGGTATGGCTGGTGATTCTGTTATGAATGGGTCACCGAGGAGAAAAAGACTAAACAAGCTAAGTCACAGAAAACCAGAGAGGTTGGTAACTATGCAGATTGCAGATCCCTGATCCTAACCACACAACTAGCAGCAGCCGTGGAGCGTACCTACGATGGTCCTAGACGCGTCATCACAGCCGGAGGACTAAATAAGCCTAAAGCAAGAAAAGGGGAAACTAACTGCCCCAGAGCAGACCCCAAAGGAAAGACAGCCCCCTCACATGTATTGACAGTGAGACAAGATGAAAGCACAAACACAGGCAGGAAAATAGGCTGAGCAAATGATGGGGCCCAAACTAACTAGAAAGGATAGGAAAGGAAAGACACTGTCTGCAATCTGCCAAAAACCCTACAAAAATAATGTCCAACACTTCTGATAGCAAAATTAACCGTGAAGTCACTAGACTTCTCCCACTATATCAGTACTCTGAAATATTCTGAGACAGAGCAAAAAGAGCCCAATCTAATAAGGGACAAAAAGCAAATTGGCAAATACAGATAAATAAGAGTGGAAATTCAGCACAGCCCCAGCCAGTCTGAGATTCCTGAGGTCCAATCGTCATCCTCATTATCAGGTGGCAGATCTTTACTGATTAAATCAGCCTCACTACCTCCAGTTACCACCAGAGGGAGCCTGGAAGGAGAACTCACAACTGGTGGAATGGAAAATGAACTCACAACGAAGATTCCACTTGCCCTGAAGAGAATCGAGGATGAAACCCAAAATTACAGAAAAAGGGTGACATCAAAGAGGCAGAACTAGCTCTATTGTTCAGTGCGAATTCGGCCAAGGGCAAAAATGAGACCCAATCATCCTGATCAGCAGATATAAAACATCTTAAATAAGACTCCAAGGTCTGGTTTGTTATCTCAGTCTGTTCATTGGTCTGGGGATGAAACGCGGAGGAGAAGGATAACTGAATTCCCAGATTGGAACAAAAGGCTTTCCAGAAACTGGAAACAAACTGGACTCCTCTGTCGGACACAATGTTCTCCGGAATCCCATGTAACCGAACCACCTGTTGTAAAAACAAGGGCACCAACTCAGCGGAAGATGGCAATTTTGGGAGTGGTACAAGATGGACCATCTTCGAAAATCTATCACAAATCACCCAGATAACAGTCATTCTCTGAGAGACAGGAAGATCAGAAATAAAATCCATTGAGATATGGGTCCATGGCCTCTTGGGCACTGGCAGGGGCATCAGCAACCCATTAGAACGAGAACAGGGTTTAGACCAAGAACAAGTCCCACAGGACTGTACAAAATTCCTAACGTCACGAGATAAGGCGGGCCACTAAAAAGACGGACTCACCAAATCTCTGGTACCAAAAATACCTGGATGACCAGCCAATGCAGAGCAATGAATTTCAGACATCACTCTCTTTCTCCACTGGTCAGGAACATACAATTTTCCCATAGGGCAACGCTCAGGTTTATCCTCCTGAAATTCCTCCAGGGCGCGTCTCAAATCGGGCGAAATGGCAGAAAGAACTACCCCCTCACCTAGGATGGTAGTAGGCTCGGTCACATTAAGAGAATCGGCAAAGAAACTCCTAGAAAGGGCGTCTGCCTTAACATTCTTAGTGCCCGGAAGAAAAGAGACCACAAAATTAAAACGCGTGAAAAACAAGGCCCATCTAGCCTGCCTAGGATACAAGCGTTTGGCCAACTCCAGATAAATCAAATTTTTGTGATCGGTGAGGACCACAAATTGATGTCTAGCTCCCTCCAACCAATGTCTCCACTCCTCAAATGCCCATTTCATGGCCAACAATTCCCGATTCCCCACATCATAGTTGCATTCAGATGTGGAGAACTTTCGAGAAAAGAAGGCACAGGGATTCATCTTAGAAGTCACAGGGGCTTTTTGGGACAAAACAGCTCCTGCATCAATCTCAGAAGCATCTACCTCCACCTGAAATGGAAGTGAGACATCAGGTTGCCGTAAAACTGGAGCTGAAGTAAATCTCCGCTTAAGCTCCTGAAATGCTGAGACAGCCTCAGGAGACCAATTCAGCACATCATAGAATCATAGAATCGTAGAGTTGGAAGGGACCTCCTGGGTCATCTGGTCCAACCCCCTGCTCAAAGCAGGATTCGCTAAATCATCCCAGTCAGATGTCTGTCCAGCCTCTGTTTGAAGACTTCTATTGAAGGAATCATAGAATCATAGAATCGTAGAGTTGGAAGGGACCTCCTGGGCCATCTGGTCCAACCCCCTGCTCAAAGCAGGATTCGCTAAATCATCCCAGTCAGATGTCTGTCCAGCCTCTGTTTGAAGACTTCCATTGAAGGAGAACTCACCACTTCTCGTGGCAGCCTGTTCCACTCATTGATCACTCTAACTGTCAAAAAGTTTTTTCTAATATCTAATCTGTGTCTCTTCCCATTCAGTTTCATCCCATTGCTTCTAGTCTTTCCTTGTGCAAATGAGAATAAAGTTGATCCTTCTACAATGTGACATCCCTTTAGATATTTGTAGACAGCTATTAAGTCTCCTCTCAGTCTTCTCTTTTGCAAACTAAACATTCCCAAATCCTGCAACCTTTCCTCATAAGACAGGGTTTGCAGACCGGTCACCATTCTGGTCGCTCTTTTCTGAACTTGCTCCAGTTTGTTGATGTCTTTTTTAAAATGTGGTGCCCAAAACTGGACACAATATTCCAGATGAGGTCTGACCAAAGAGGAGTAGAGGGAAATAATGACTTCACGTGATCTAGACTGTATGCTTCTGTTAATACATCCTAGAATTGCATTTGCCTTTTTTGCTGCTGCATCACACTGTTGACTCATATTCAGTCTGTGATCTATTAGTATACCCAAGTCTTTTTCACATGTGCTGTCACTTAGCCCTATTCCTCCCATTCTATATATGCTTTTTTCATTTTTATTGCCCAGATGTAGTACTTTGCATTTCTCCCTGTTAAAAACCATTCTGTTAGTTGCTGCCCACTTCTCCAGTTTATTTAAATCTTTTTGAATCCTCTCTCTCTCTTCTCTAGTATTAGCTATCCCTCCTAGCTTTGTGTCATCAGCAAATTTAATCAGTTTACCCTCAATTCCTTCATCTAAATCGTTGATAAAGATGTTGAACAATACAGGGCCCAGGACAGAGCCCTGTGGTACCCCACTTGAGACATTCTTCCAACTGGATGTGCAGCCATTTACGACCACTCTTTGGGTCCGATCACTAAGCCAGTTATGAATCCACCTAACAGTTGCCTTGTCCATTCCATACTTAGTCATTTTTTCAATAAGGATTGTATGAGAGACTTTGTCAAATGCTTTGCTGAAGTCAAGATATGCTATATCTACAGCATTTCCTTGATCCACCCAATCAGTGATACCGTCATAGAAGGAAATTAAGTTAGTCTGACATGACTTATTAGTTACAAACCCATGCTGACTCTGTTTAATCACTTCATTCTTATCCAGGTATTGACATACATGTTGTTTAATAATTTGTTCAAAGATCTTTCCTGGTATAGAAGTCAGACTCACCGGCCTATAGTTGCCTGGGTCCACCTTCTTCCCCTTTTTGAAGATAGGAACAACATTTGCTCTTCTCCAGTCTTCTGGCACTTCTCCTGTTCTCCAAGAATTTTCAAAGATTATGGAGAGGGGTTCAAAAATTTCTTCTGCTATCTCCTTCAGTACTCTGGGGTGTAATTCATCTGGACCTGGAGACTTGAATTCATTTAGGTTAGCTAAGTGTTTCCTCACTATCTTTCTGTTTATAGATATCCTGGATTCTTCTATTCCCTTAATAGGACAGTGAATAACAGTTGATGTTGCATTTCCTTTCTGAGAGAAAACAGATGCAAAATAGGAATTTAAAAGTTCAGCCTTCTCAACATCCTGTCTTACCATTTCATCATTTTCATCCTGTAAAAATCCTATAGCATCTTTGACTTTTCTTTTACTTTTGACATATCCCCAAAATCCTTTATTATTGCTTTTGACATCTCTTGCAAGCCTCAGTTCATTTTCAGCTTTAGCTAATCTGATTTGTGCCCTGCAGGTTCTGCAGACAGCATTATATTCTTCTTTAGATATGCCTCCCTCTTTCCATTTTATAAACATTTTTTTCTTCCTTTTTAGCATGTGCTTAAGTTCTGTGTTCATCCATCCTGGTTTCCTTAAATGCTTCCTATTCTTCCCTCTTTTCGGAATTGTTAACAACTGTGCTTTGAGAATTTCATTTTTCAAGATTTCCCATCCTTCCTGGACATTTTTGTCTTTAAGGATATCCAGCCATTGGATCCCTCCAATTCTCTTTCTGAATCCCTTAAAATCTGCCACTTCTCGTGGCAGCCTGTTCCACTCATTGATCACTCTGTCAAAAAGTTTTTTCTAATATCTAATCTGTGTCTCCTCCCATTCAGTTTCATCCCATTGCTTCAGTCTTTCCTTGTGCAAATGAGAATAAAGATGATCCTTCTACAATGTGACAGCCCTTTAGATATTTGTAGACCGCTATTAAGTCTCCTCTCAGTCTTCTCTTTTGCAAACTAAACATTCCACATGTGCTGTTGCTTAGCTCTATTCCTCCCATTCTGTATATGCTTTTTTCATTTTTATTGCCCAGATGTAGTACTTTGCATTTTTCCCTGTTAAAAACCATTCTGTTAGTTGCTGCCCACTGCTCCAGTTTATTTATATCTTTTTGAATCCTCTCTCTTCTCTAATATTAGCTATCCCTCCTAGCTTTGTGTTATCAGCAAATTTAATCATTTTACCCTCAATTCCTTCATCTAAATCATTGATAAAGATGTTGAACAATACAGGGCCCAGGACAGAGCCCTGTGTTATCCCACTTGAGACATCAGCGCCCTTCTTGGTCAGATCAGTCAGTGGTTTGACAATACCAGAAAAATTACCAATAAATTTACGATAGAAATTGGCAAAACCACAAAAATTCTGGAGGACCTTCAAAGAAGTAGGCTGAACCCAATCATAAATGGCCTGTACCTTGGCCGGGTCCATTTCAATAGTCGATTGTTGTGAGTTAATTTTCCCCTTCACCTTTGATGTCTGATGAACTCCCTCTGCTGGTGAAGAGAGGTAGTGAAATTGATTGGGATGGGAAGAACCTGTCATCTGAACAGGCGGAGTGTGATTGGACATCTGGAATTTCTGAGTGGATATAAGGCAGCCGACGCCCTGCAGGGTTTGCTGGTGATCCTTTCTGCTCTGAGCTCTGTCATCCAGTTTTAGTTCCTGTCTACTAAAAGCTAAGTTTCTTGCCTTATTATTCCATGAGATTTTGTCTGGTTTCCTTAGAGTTTGTATTGAGCCAGTCCTGCTGGGACTGGCTGAATTCCATTTTTGTCTCTGATCAGTTGATCTCTTTGCTCTGTTTTCAGAATATACCTGAGTGCTGATATAGTGAATTTGAAGTCTAGCGACTTCAGGGCCTTTTTTCCTATCAGACGGTTGGGACATTTTTGTAGGGTTTTTTGCGGATTGAAGCCAGCATCTTTTCTGTCCTGTCCTATCTAGTTAGTTGGGCCCCATCGTTTGCTCAGCCTGTCTTTCTGTCTGTGTTTGTGTTTTCATCTGTTTTTCACCAACAATACATGTTGGGGGCTGTCTATTCTATTGCTTTGGGGTCTGCTCTGGGGCAGTTTACAGTCATGGCCAAAAGTTTTGAGAATGACACAAATATTAATTTTTACAAAGTCTACTGCTTCATTTTTTCTAATGGCAATTTGCATATACTCCAGAATGTTATAAAGAGTGATCAGCTTAACAGCAATTACTTGCAAAGTCAATATTTGCCTAGAAAATGAACTTTATCCCCCAAAACACATTTCAACATCATTGCAGCCCTGCCTTAAAAGGACCAGCTAACATCGTTTCAGTGATTGCTCCATTAACACAGGTGTGGGTGTTGATGAGGACAGGGCTGGAGATCAATCTGTCATGATTAAGTAAGAATGACACCACTGGACACTTTAAAAGGAGGCTGGTGCTTGGCATCATTGTTTCTCTTCTGTTAACCATGGTTATCTCTAAAGAAACACGTGCAGTCATCATTGCACTGCACAAAAATGGCCTAACAGGGAAGAGTATCGCAGCTAGAAAGATTGCACCTCAGTCAACAATCTATCGCATCATCAAAAACTTCAAGGAGAGAGGTTCCCTTTTTGCCAAAAAGGCTCCAGGGCGCCCAAGAAAGACCAGCAAGCGCCAGGACCGTCTCTTAAAAGTGTTTCAGCTGCGGGATCGGGCTACCAGCAGTGCAGAGCTTGCTCAGGAATGGCAGCAGGCAGGTGTGAGTGCATCTGCACGCACTGTGAGGCGGAGACTCTTGGAGCAAGGCCTGGTCTCAAGGAGGGCAGCAAAGAAGCCACTTCTCTCCCGGAAAAACATCATGGACAGACTGATATTCTGCAAGAGGTACAGGGATTGGACTTCTGAGGACTGGGGTAAAGTCATTTTCTCTGATGAATCCCCTTTTCGATTGTTTGGGACATCTGGAAAACGGCTTATTCGGAGAAGACCAGGTGAGCGGTACCACCATTCTTGTCTCATGCCAACTGTCAAGCATCCTGAAACCATTCATGTGTGGGGTTGCTTCTCAGCCAAGGGAATGGGCTCTCTCTCAGTCTTGCCTAAAAACACAGCCATGAATAAAGAATGGTACCAGAATGTCCTCCAAGAGCAACTTCTCCCAACCATCCAAGAGCAGTTTGGCGATCAACAATGCCTTTTTCAACATGATGGAGCACCTTGCCATAAAGCAAAGGTGATAACTAAATGGCTCAGGGAACAAAACAGAGATTTTGGGACCATGGCCTGGAAACTCCCCAGATCTTAATCCCATTGAGAACTTGTGGTCAATCATCAAGAGACGGGTGGACAACCAAAAACCTTCAAATTCAGACAAAATAAAAGCATTAATTTTGCAAGAATGGACTGCTATCAGTCAGGATTTGATCCAGAAGTTGATTGAGAGCATGCCAGGGAGAATTGCTGAGGTCCTGAAGAAGAAGGGTCAACACTGCAAATATTGACTTGCTGCATTAACTCATTCTAACTGTCAATATAACCTTTTGCTGCTCATAATATGATTGCAATTATATTTCTGTATGTGATAAAAACATCTGACAAACACACATAAAAACCAGAGGCCAGCAGATCATGTGAAAATATAATATTTGTGTCATTCTCAAAACTTTTGGCCATGACTGTAGATTTCCCCTTTCTTTCTTTAGGCTTATGTATTTCTCCGGCTGTGACGAGGGGTCTAGGGCACCGTAGGAACCCCCCACGGCTACTGTTAGTTGTGGTGAATAGGATCAGGGGTCTGCAATCCGATAGCTACCAACCTCTCCGGTTTTCTGGACTTAGCTTGTATTTTTATTTTCTCCTCCTCCGGTGACTCATTCATAACAGAATCACCAGCCGGAAAACTATATAAGCCTAAAGAAAGAAAGGGGAAATCTAAACTGCCCCAGAGCAGACCCCAAAGCAATAGACAGCCCCCAACATGTATTGCCGGTGAAAAACAGATGAAAACACAAACACAGACAGAAAGACAGGCTGAGCAAACGATGGGGCCCAACTAACTAGATAGGACAGGACAGAAAAGATGCTGGCTGCAATCCGCAAAAAACCCTACAAAAATGTCCCAACCATCTGATAGGAAAAAAGGCCCTGAAGTTGCTAGACATCAAAATCACTATATCAGCACTCAGATATATTCTGGAAACAGAGCAAAGAAATCAACTGATCAGAGACAAAAATGGAATTCAGCCAGTCCCAACCAGGACTGGCTGAATACAAACACTAAGGAAACCAGACAAAATCTCATGGAATAATAGCAGGGCAAAAAACTTAGCTTTTAGTAGACAGGAACTAAAACTGGATGCCAGAGCTCAGAGCAGAAAGGATCACCAGCAAACCCTGCAGGGCGTTGGCTGCCTTATATCCACTCAGAAATTCCAGATGTCCAATCACACTCCGCCTGTTCAGATGACAGGTTCTTCCCATCCCAATCAATTTCACTACCTCTCTTCACCAGCAGAGGGAGTTCATCAGACATCAAAGGTTAAGGGGAAAATGAACTCACAACAGTCGATGGAGGCAAGATAAATCCCAAAAATGAAATCCTCTGTACACCAAAGAGGCATTTCGATTCCTTAACAAACAGGGAATTCTCCCTCAAAATCCGGAACACAGTCCGGACGTGTTCCACATGAGAATCCCAATCACTAGAAAAGATCAAAATATCATCCAGATAGATGATCAAAAACTTATCCACAAAGTCACGGAAAATATTCATAAAGGACTGCAAGACAGAAGGGGCATTAGTGGGCCCAAAAGGCATCACCAGGTACTCAAAATGTCCCTCTGGAGTATTAAACGCCGTCTTCCATTCATCCCCGTGCTTGATGCGAATAAGATTATACGCCCCCTGAGGTCAAGCTTAGTAAACCAGCAGGCACTCTTAACTCTGGAGAATAAATCAGACATCAGAGGTAATGGGTACTGATGTTTAACCGTCATCTTGTTAAGGGAACGATAATCAATACACGGTCTTAATGAACCATCTTTCTTGGCCACAAAAAAAACAGCACCTAAAGGTGACGAGAATGGTCTAATATGACACTTCGCCAACTACTCCTTAATATAGGACCGCATAGCATCATGCTCGGGTACTGATAAGTTGAAAAGCCGACCCTGGGGAAATTTACACCCAGGCATCAACTCAATTGCACAGTCATAACTCCTATGAGGAGGCAAAGACGCAGACTTACTGTCACTAAATACATCAGAAAAATCGGCTAGATAATCAGGAATATCATGAGACTGAGGAGAGGTGGAGAAAACAGGAGTGTCCCTAAGAACACACTGACAATCCCAACTCACTACAGACCCAGACTTCCAATCCAAAACTGGATTATGAGTTTGCAACCAGGGAAAGCCCAGAACAATAGTATCATGCAAATTATGCAGCACCAAAAATTTACAATTTTCTTGGTGGTAAGGGACAACTCGCATTATCACCTGGGTCCAAAACTGAGGTTTATTCTCCACCAAAGGAGTAGCATCAATACCCCTCAAAGGAATAGGCATCTGCAGAGGCGTTATGGAAAAACCACAATGTTTAGCAAAGTCCAAATCCATCAGATTCAACGCTGCTCCTAAATCCACGAAAGTCTTAGTAGAAAATGTGGATAAGGAGCAGATCAGAGTAATTGCCAAAAGGAACTAGGTTCAGACGTTTGTTCAAAAGGTGTCAGCGCCTCCCGTGTAGTCTTACGTTCACGTAAACGCCGATCAACTTGAATGGCTAATGACATAGAATCATCCAGACCAGAGGGAACAGGAAATCCCACCATAATATCTTTTACGGTCTCTGATAAACCCTTCCGAAAGAGAGCTGCCAATGCACTATCATTCCATGTAGTAAGGACCGCCCACTTTTGGAATTTTTGACAGTATAACTCTGCAGAATCCTGACCCTGGTTTAATGCCAACAGGGTTCTCTCAGTTTGATCAACGGCATTAGGTTCATCATACAACAACCCCAAGGCCTGAAAAAATGCATCCACATTAGTCAGAACAGGATTTTCAGGTGTCAGAGAAAAAGCCCAATCCTGGGGATCGCCGCGCAGCAAGGAGATGACAATTTTAACCTGCTGCACAGAGCTCTCTGATGAGTTAGGCTTCAAGGCAAGAAATAATTTACAATTATTCTTAAAATTCAGAAATTTAGACCGATCCCCAGAAAACACATCAGGAGTAGGGATCTTAGGTTCAGCAGCATGTGACTGAATGAGGTAGGTGGAAATTCCCTGTACTTCAGCAGCAAGTTGCTCCACACGATCAGACAATTGCTTAATCACCATTAGGAAAAAAAAAATCCTCCTACGGCACCAGAAAAAAAAGAGGAAAAAATTTAAAAAAAAAAAATTCTGACACTTTTTCTTTTTTCAACAACTTTTTTTCTGCTTTTGAGTACCCTAGAATCTGCGGTATGGCTGGTGATTCTGTTATGAATGGGTCACCGAGGAGAAAAAGACTAAACAAGCTAAGTCACAGAAAACCAGAGAGGTTGGTAACTATGCAGATTGCAGATCCCTGATCCTAACCACACAACTAGCAGCAGCCGTGGAGCGTACCTACGATGGTCCTAGACGCGTCATCACAGCCGGAGGACTAAATAAGCCTAAAGCAAGAAAAGGGGAAACTAACTGCCCCAGAGCAGACCCCAAAGGAAAGACAGCCCCCTCACATGTATTGACAGTGAGACAAGATGAAAGCACAAACACAGGCAGGAAAATAGGCTGAGCAAATGATGGGGCCCAAACTAACTAGAAAGGATAGGAAAGGAAAGACACTGTCTGCAATCTGCCAAAAACCCTACAAAAATAATGTCCAACACTTCTGATAGCAAAATTAACCGTGAAGTCACTAGACTTCTCCCACTATATCAGTACTCTGAAATATTCTGAGACAGAGCAAAAAGAGCCCAATCTAATAAGGGACAAAAAGCAAATTGGCAAATACAGATAAATAAGAGTGGAAATTCAGCACAGCCCCAGCCGGGGCTGGCTGAACACACAAAAAACTGAATAGACCAACAAAATCAAGTGTGAACATTAGCAGAAAACTTATCTTGAAATGACTGGAACAGAGCTGAAAACCAGGACCTGAAAAGCCAGAAGGATTCACCAGCAGCAGAATAGGGCGTCGGCTGTCTTAAATCCAGTCTGAGATTCCTGAGGTCCAATCGTCATCCTCATTATCAGGTGGCAGATCTCTACTGGTTAAATCAGCCTCACTACCTCCAGTTACCACCAGAGGGAGCCTGGAAGGAGAACTCACAACTGGTGGAACGGAAAATGAACTCACAACAGCTCACAATCTAAATTCCCTATTAGTATGTCTTTAGAATGTGGGAGGAAACCGGAGTGCCCGGAGGAAACCCACGCAAACACGGGGAGAATATACAAACTCCCTGCAGATGTTGTCCTTGGTGGGATTCGAACCCAGGAGCCACCGTGCCGCCCGAGTCTAGCAGCGGAGCGTAGGCCGGAGCCCAGAACCGGGTCAAGGCAGAGCCTTGAGACTAGGCTTGGACACAAAACGAACAACAAGGCAAGGAAGAGCTTAGACAAGACATGGCAAAACAGGCTAAGGCAGAGAACAGAGGAAGTACTACAAGGTAAAGCATAACAGGGACAAACACAGCACGAAAGACAACACAAGACATGGCACGAGACAAGAGTAGAAGCACAGAGCATGTGCAGAGACGCACGACAGGGCAGAGTGCAGGGGAACAGAATACAGGGAGTGACCGAGCAGACCAAGCAGCCATGCCAGGAAGCAACATGATACTCAGGCCCCGACCATAGGAAGGGGTGGTCTGATATAGCACCATAGCACCTGAACTTCTGGGTCAGGACCAGGGAAGGACTTCCAGTTCAGATCCTCCTGGGTCATAGAGAGCGTTGCTAGATCAGACTGGCTGGACCATAGAGAAGGTCACATGATCAGGGGCTCCAGGAATACAGAGGATTGCAGAATCAGATAGTGCTGGAACATAGGAAAGGTCACATGATCAGGGGCTCCAGGAATACAGCGGATTGCAGAATCAGAGCAGAGACGGATGGTTAACTAGCAGCGGCGTGCAGCCATGAGATAAGGCGCGCGTGCACACTGCTCCAGGCATCTTGCAGCTCATCAGTCACGAGGTGCGTGTGCACACTGCTTCTAGGGGTTTTGCTGCATAAGACATAACGGGCATGATAGTTCAGTGCAGGTGCACACTACTCCAAGAGTCATGCGGCATACCAGACATGGCAGGCATGATAGTTCGGTGCGCGTGCACACTGCTCCAGGCATCTTGCAGCACCACAGTCAGGAGGTGCATGTGCACACTGCGAGACCCGTGGGGCGCTCGCAGGGACCCGGACCTGGGGACAATGAGGCATGACAGGCATGACAATGGGGATCATGCAGCGCAAGCAGCATGGCCGGCATGACGGGAATGACAACACTGAGATGTCAATTGAAGTACTTACAGCTTCAGCATGCCCTTGTACGATATTGAACGGCTGAGCTGTCAGCAACTGCATCCCAGACACATTGAGGAGTGGAATCATTACACATGATATTACGGTAAATCTAGTCTGCATTTCAGTAACTATATTATCGAGGAAGAAGTAATCAAGATGCCAAACTACATCAAATGGCTTATCAACTAGCATATTCGTCATCTATGGGATTGCTGGGGATCGCCGAATACAGCACATGTATTTTTCAGTCTCATAAACAATGAATGCATGTACACATGCATAATATCCACTTCATTCAAACATGCATAGAGACCCATTCTTAGGATTGTTAGGGTAACTAGAGTGGGACCTTCAGTAATCAGTATATTATCTTCTATTGCATGAATAAATTAGTATAAATTTATTAGTGATAAATTAGTATCTTTGGAAAACAACATTAACATTAAAATTCAACAACATCCTGCTAGAATGAATTGAAGGGACGTGTGGTGTTGAGTTATGCACAGTAATTAATTATCTGCAAACATCCTGCATTTATAGCCTGTTTGGCATTTAATTTTGGAACTGTCATGTACAGAGGATAAAAGGTGCCACATTACTAAAATATATAAGCAGGGTAGGGGCATTCCTGTCTTGAGGAGAATAGTGTTAAAGGGATATCATTAATCTTTAACTTGGCAGAGGGAATATCATAGAGGGTTATTACTTTACCTTTGAAAGCGTCACCTTTGTCAACTTTTATTATTATTATTATTATTATTATTATTATTATGCATTTATATAGCGCCATTTATTCCATGGCGCTTTACATGTGAAAAGGGGAAATATAGACAAGTATAATATACATGTGTAAGACAAGGGACACACAAGTATATAAGGAGAGGGGACCCTGCCCGCGAGGGCTCACAGTCTACAGGGATGGGTGAGGATACAGTAGGAGAGGGTAGAGCAGGTCGTGCGGTGGTTCAGTAGACCGAGGATCTTTGCAGGCTGTAGGCTTGCCGGAACAGGTTCATCTTGAAGGTTTCCGTTGATGGTGAGAGTCTGATGTGTTGCGGCAGAGAGTTCCAGAGTATGGGGGAAGCACGGGAGAAGTCTTGTATGTGGTTGTGGGAAGAAGAGATACGGGAGGAGTAGAGAAGGAGTTCTTGAGATGATCGAATGTTGTGTGTGGGTAGGTACCTACAGACCATGTCACAGATGTATGGAGGAGACAGGTTGTGGATGGCATTGTATGTCATGGTTAGGGCTTTGAATTGGAGCCTCTGGCCAATAGGAAGCCAGTGAAGGGCCTGGCACAGGGGGAGGCTGGGGAATAGCGGAGAGACAGGCGGATTAGTCGGGCAGCAGAGTGTAGGATGGACTGGAGCGGTGCCAGAGTGCTAGAGGGGAGGCCAGAGAGTAGGAGGTTGCAGTAGTCGAGGCGGGAGATGATAAGAGCATGCACTAATGTTTTTGTGGTTTCGTGGTTGAGGAATGAGCGGATCCGAGAAATATTTTTGAGTTTGAGGTGGCAGGAGGAGGCGAGGGCTTGGATATGTGGTTTGAAAGAGCGCAGAGTCGAAGACCACCCCAAGGCACCGAGCGTGCGGGACTGGGGAAAGAGAGCAGCCAGTTTTGTAAGAGAATAATAAATAGTGGACCATTAACTAAGTCAAATGTCTCTCTATCTATTTAGAGAGCGAATCATCAACTTTATTCCCTTAAACCATGTATTTTGTCATGAGTTTCCAGTGTAATGTCATGGACCATCCTCCCCAGGATGAATTGTACTTGGTCGAGAAAAAAGGGATTTTGTCATAGGTCTTCATGTCAACTTTCAATAAATGACAGCAAAGTTGAAGTTCCCTGCTAAATGTGTCACGCTCGCGCCTTGGCAGATTGGCACGAGCGAGGGGGTTGTGGACCCACTTTGCCACAAACCAGACTACCCTGGAAGGGGCGTTACTAATGCAGCTACCTCAGTCTTCACTGGAGCTTCTGATGGTGATGTCAGGCTAGTGCGGCAGGTAGCTGCCAGGTGCCACTCCATGGTGGTGTCTGGCTGTGGCTGCTGATCCCACTGGGGAACAGAATGCTAGGACAGGTGCAACTGACAGACAGGCAGGTGAGCACAGCAGGCACGGCTGGTAATCTGGCAGGCGGGCACGGCTGAGACACAGGCAGGCAGGCATGGCTCAGACACTGGCAGGCAGGCACGGCTGAGACACTGGCAGTCGGGCATGGCTGAGACACAGGCAGGCGGGCACAGCTGAGACACAGGCAGGCGAGCATGGCTGACTGGGAATGCACAGGGACATGGACAGGAAGGAGTGGTGTATGGAATAGGTAGAGACCTGTTCACACAGGAGGTGCAGGTAATGGTTTGGGAAGGATGGAAATATAGATGGGTATGAAGGAACAGGTTTAGACCTCTTCACACTGGAAAGGAACCACAAGGCTGCGGAGAGGAGCTGCTGTTAGCAGCAAGAGGTTCTGAAGCAGAACAAAGCAGAACTGCAGTAGTGCGGAGCACAAGCAGAGGCACAAGAGTGCAGAGCACAAGCAGAGCCACAAGAGTGCAGAGCAGGCAAGGCCACAAGAGTGTGGAGCACAGGCAGACGGAGAGGACACAAGGATAGACACAGCAGGGAAAGGAGCCACAGGCAAGGAGACCAAAAGACAGAGGTAGAACCGAGTTCAGACAAGGTAACGGCACTAGACAAGGTACAGGAAGAAAGACACAGGAACCAGGATATTCTGCCTCCTGGAGGGCACAGCAAGGACAAGTATGAGACAAGGTCAGGAGAAATAGCACAGAGACCAGGATATTTTGCCTCCTGGAGGGTGGACAGACAGGTACAAGATAAGGCTAGGAACATTAGCACAGAGAGCAGGATATTTATGGTAGGACAGGTGCAACTGACAGACAGGTAGGTGAGCACGGCTGGTACTCTGGCAGGCGGGCACGGCTGAGATGCTGGCAGGCAGGCATAGCTGAGAAGCAGGCAGGCGGGCACGGCTGAGATGCAGGCAGGTGAGCACGGATGATACACAGGCAGGTGGGCACAGCTGAGACACAGGCAGGCAGGCACGACTGAGACACTGGCGGTTGGGCACGGCTGAGACACAGGCAGGCGGGCAAGGCTGACTGGGAATGCACAGTGACACGGACAGGAAAGGGTGGTGTATGGAATTGGTAGTGACCTGTTCAGGTGTAGGTACTGGTAAGGGATGGATGGAAATATAGATGGGTATGAAGGAACAGGTTTGGACCTGTTCACACTGGAGAGGAACCGCAAGGCTGTGGAGAGTAGCTGCAGTTAGCAGCAAGAGGTTCTGCAGCAGCTGAAGCAGAACAAAGTAGAACTGCAGCAGCGCGGAGCACCAGCAGAGCTGCAAAAGTGAGGAGCACAAGCAGATCCGCAAGAGTGTGGAGAACCTGCAGAGCCACAAGAGTGCAGAGCACAGGCAGAGCTGCAAGAGTGCAGATCACAGGCAGAGCCGCAAGAGTACGGAGCAAGCAGAGCAGCAAGAGTGTGGAGCACAGGCAGAGCTGCAAAAGTACAGAGCAAGCAGAGCCGCAAGAGTGTGGATCACATGCAGAGCCACAAGAGTGCGGAGCACAGGCAGAGCTGCAAGAGTGCAGATCACAGGCAGAGCCGCAAGAGTACGGAGCAAGCAGAGCAGCAAGAGTGTGGAGCACAGGCAGAGCTGCAAAAGTACAGAGCAAGCAGAGCCGCAAGAGTGTGGATCACATGCAGAGCCACAAGAGTGCGGAGCACAGGCAGAGCCGCAAGAGTGTGGAGCACAAGCAGAGCCGCAAGAGTATGGAGCGCAAGCAGAGCCGCAAGAGTGCAGAGCAGGCAAAGCAACAAGAGTGCAGAGCACAGGCAGACAGAGATGACACAAGGATAGACACAGCAGGGAAAGGAGCGACAGACAAGGAGACCAAGACAGAGGTAGGACCGAGTCTAGACAAGGTAACGGTACGAGACAAGGTACAGGAGCAAAGACACAGGGACCAGGATATTCTGCCTCCTGGAGGGCGGCAAGGACAAGTATGAGACAAGGTCAGGACCAATAGCACTGAGACCAGGATATTCTGCCTCCTGGAGGGCGGATGGACAGGTACAAGACAAGGATAGGCACAATAGCACAGGGACCAGGATATTCTGCCTCCTGAAGGGCGGACAGACAGGTAAAAGGCAAGGCTAGGAACAAGGACACAGAGACCAGGATATTCTGCCTCCTGGAGGGCAGACAGACAGGTACAAGATACAGGATTAGGAATCAAGCCTCCAGAGAAGGTGAAACACAGGACAGGACCTGTCAACTCAGCAGCAAGACACTAACTGAGTAAAGGCATTGCATAGGCCGCTTCCACCGAGTGGACCTGCCCTAAATGCTAGAGGCCTCTGGGTAATTGGCCAGGGACACATTAGGCAGGTGCACACTGATTCCACAAAAACCAGAGAGTGCCGGTGCCGCCCCCTATGCACACAGCCAGGAAGCATGCAGAGAGCACGCAGGAAGCAAGAGGCACGCAGCATGGAACCGGCAGCAGATAGAACTCACAGCATGGCCTGGAGCAGTGAGTAAGTTGGTGTGTGGGGATGGAAGGCCATGCAGTGATGCCAGTGGAGCGCCCCACAGGGCCTTAGGTTACTCGGTACAGGGCCGGTCAGGCTCTTAGAAGGGGGTGTCACGCTGGCAGTGACCCGGTTCATGGCCCTGGGCATCCAGTAATTAAATAGAGGAAAGTTGTGTGATGTTTAATTGTGATGCCACCCGTGGTGTTCGGTAATGAGTGACCGACGCTGTGGTTTTGGTCCTCTGGGGCTGATGGTGATACAGCCTAGATGGTTCAGCTCCCCATGGGTAGAACGGGGGCCCCAGGGCAAATATATTTGATTAATTGTTCAGATGGCGGTGAACGTTGGGGTGCAGAGAAATAAGAGAAGGACACAGAGAGGTGCAGTTTTCTTTACCTTTTACTTACAAGTGGTTGCAATCCGAGGTACCACATACAGGTGATGGATTGAGTCCGGCTCGCCTGGAGGCATTCAGGGGATCCACCCTGCCAGGTGGGGTTTGGGACCTTCCTTCTGCGCTCTGTTTGTAACTAAGCTGCAACTCTCTCTTGTGTGATGGTTTCTAACCTGTATGGCTGACAGCGTGAGCCTCTATCACAGGTACTGTCCTTTTCACTGTCAGCCCCGGGCTCTTGATCTGCTGCCGTGCCTTCAGGTGTTCAATGTCGCCAAGGAACTTGCAGTCCCCTGTACTTCCAGATTCGGCGGTCAGGGCATACAGCTCTTGCCCAGCCAAGGACTCTGGCGTCCTTTTTTATATCAGCGCTTCACTCTGTTGTATCCTATACGCAATTTTAGTTCCCCCGGGAGCCTCTTGTCTCCGCTCCTGTCCTTTCCCTCTTCACAGATCAACTCCCCCTCCTCAACTGACTAACTGTCTTGTCATGAGCTCAAGCTGCTCCCGTTTCCGTGACAACTCCCTTGTTTACTCTCGCAGCTGACTCCTTACTGACTCATCTGCTGGCCAGAATTTATAAGGAAGCTCCCCTTTCTGACCTGCAGCAGGAATTGTCATGTAATCTGTGTTACCTGGCATGGGGGCCCCCCTCCTGCCTCCAGGCATGACTTCACCCCTTAGAGGGAAGCAATGTCACTGTGACAACCTGACTCTGGGGTGTCACATTCCCCCCAGTGAAGTTCAGTACTCCCAGACTGAGGAAACATAACAAGAATTGTTAACAACAACAATTAATGAAAATCTAGAAAGTCTTAAAAAATGTAAAAATGATCAAAACCAGAAAATAAAAAGAAGCAATAACACAGTTACTGCAGCGACCAGTCCTTATGCTGCCATCCAGGAATTGTCTTGGTCCTTGTACCTCAGGTTTGGTTGGTGGGAACCTCCTTAGCCCACTTTGTGTGTCGTCCCTGGGCATGGCTACAGGGCACTCTGTAGATGGACCTGGTTTTTCGGCCACGCCGGCGGCTTATTTTCAAGGCCAAGTTGGGGTAACTATTTACAAATTAAGTTCTGACCACACATATTCCTGTGGCCCAATTGTCCTTCAACTGGTTATTACGAATACTTAAAAAGTTCATACAGTAAGTCTCTGTAGGCTCTCATGCTTAACAGTTACAACTATGCATTCTTATTAATTTATTCACATTATGTGTTCTCTATAATGGACAGGGATTTGACCTCTGGTACTACGAGTGGATCTACGCAGTATAGGTATCTCCGATGACCTGCCCTGTTCTCTAATGTCTTCTGCTGGTGCATTAGTCACTACACTATACGTGGACTTGTGTAATATTGATATTCTGGACTGCCTTCTCCTGACTCTTAGACTCACCATGAGATTGACAGATTAGCTGCTAGCAGGGGAAAGATTTCCGCATTCCACTGCAGATGTGGCATCTGTTACTGGAGCCATTTCATTAAGAGTCTCTGCTTCATTTGGTGCAGTAGACTGGTGAAAAGTTAGGAATGGTACTATGATAGCCTGATTCACTTGTGTCCACGTCCGAGGAAATTCTCCAAGGATAGTATGGATCTTCTCTTCCACCTCTACTGTGGGCCGAGGAGTGTCTTGGACTTCCTCTTTGTCTTTCAATTGATCAGGGCACACCTTTAGATGACCTCTTGAGGCTGCCTCTGTGGTTTCTCCTCTATCCTTGCTGATGAGGCATACCTTGATGTCATTAAAGTCTGAAGGTGTAATGGTGTATGGCTCCCACTGGTCATCTAGTTTGTGAATTCATCTCTTTCTTTTGAGTACTTGTTCTCCTGGTGTCAAGGGAACTGCAGGGGCATGTTGATTGTAATTCCTTTCCTGCCTCTGTCTTGCCTGAGGCAAACTTTTCTCCACACATTCTTGCACTTTGTGGTATTGTTGCTGCCGCTCTGTATTCCAGTCTGCATCTGATGATGTTGTCTCAGGTGTTAAGACTCCCATGTCTAAATCAATGGGTAACTTGCCAGGTCTTGCCTTCATCAGGTAGGCCGGAGTGCAATTGGTGGCGTTTACCGGTATATGATTATATAGATCTACCAGATCTGGCAACTTCTCTGGCCACTGGTTTCGTTCTTCCAGAGGTAAGGTCTTCAATAAGTCAATGACTACCTGGTTCATCTTCTCACACATGCCATTTGTCTGTGGATGATACGGCGTTGTCCTGATTTTCTTGCAACCGTACATGTTACAGAACTCCTGGAACTCTTCTGCCTCAAAGGCTGGACCTTGGTCGGTGAGCACTTGTTCAGGGTATCCGTGCGGTCGACAAAAGTGTTGCTGAAATGCCTTGGCTGCTGTCTTCGCTGTTTGGTCTTTAACAGACACGACTACCAAGAACCTTGAGTAATGGTCAACGATGGTCAGAGCAAAGGTGTAGCCATTCCTACTCGGAGTTAACTTCACGTGATCCAAGGCTACCAGTTCAAGTGGCTGTTTTGTGATGATCGGCTGTAATGGGGCTCGCTGGCTGTTACGGTCTTTCCTGCGCAGGATGCATAAGCCACATTCTCGGCACCACTTCTCAATTGCTCTCCTAATGCCAACCCAGCAGAATCTTTCACGAAGTAGGACCTCCAATTTCTTCCACCCGAAGTGTCCTGCTCCATTGTGGTATGCCTCCAAGACCTTTGTCGCATCCCGTTTCGGGACTACCACCTGCCAGACCAGTTCGTGTGTGCGCGAGTTGATGTTCCTCCAACACAGTTTACCCTCGTAGATGAACAGCTTGCCGCTCTCCTTCCATAACTGCTGTGTTTCCTGTGGGTTATCTGGACCAGGGTGTGAATCAGCTTGTGCCAGCCACTCCTTTACTAGGCGAACAGCTGGATCACTATCTTGTGTCTCTTCCCACTGATGATGGGGTAATGGATTCAATGTTACCTCTTGTACGATAAAGTGCTTATTCCTCACTCCTTGGGAGCGCTGGGCTGCAACTGGACGGTGGAAGGCAGGTAACTCGACTTCTTCGAGTTCTACTGGATCTTTCCCCCCGTCTGGTGAACTGGGCATCCTGGACAGTGCATCCACATTAGCGCTCTTTTGTCCTGCTCGGTACTTGATGGTAAACTCGTAGTTGGACAGCCAGGCCATCCATCGCTACTCAAGTGCCCTAGCTTTGCCATTTCAAGGTGGGTTAGCGGATAATTGTCCCTGTAGATGGTGAACTTTGCAGAAGCCAAGTACTGCTTGAAGCGCTCTGTTACCGTCCAGACTATGGCGAGGAAGTCCAGTTAAAAGGAACTGTAGTTGTCGAGGTTCCTCTCAGTGGGATGAAGCTTCCTGCTGGCGTAGGCAATCACTCTCTCTCTGCCTTTCTGCACGTGACAGCACTGCTCCCAATCCCACATTGCTGTCGTCAGTGTAAAGTACAAATAGTTGGTCATAGTCAGAGTAGGTCAGGACCTCATCTCCTGTGAGGGCCAATTTTAACCTGATGAAGGACTCTCCTATCCTTTTGATCCACTCGAACGGAAGATTCTTGTTCTTGGCTTTCTTGGATTGGCCCACTAGGAGATCTTGCAGGGGTGCAGCTATTTTGGTGAAATCCTTGATAAATCTTCGGTAGTGTGACGTCTGCCTGCGGTCTGGGCTGCAGCCAGACAACACCCCGAGAAACACTGATACCCTTTACCCCTATACAGGGATCTGGATTTATAGCAGAGCCCAGGAGGTGCTGTCTGAATAGGAGCAATGACCAGAGCAGGACGGTCGCCAGAAAGGTATTCCAACACAGGACACAAAGGTAATGATATCCGAGACTAAACCAGTCAGGCAGAAATGGTATAACAATGGTAGACAGCGGCAAAGACAGATACCAGGTCGAAGCCAGAGTCATAAACCAGCAGAGTCGCAGAGGTACCGAATCGTTAGACAGAAGCAGAGTCAGAATCCAGGCCGAAGTCAGTGTCATAAACCAGGAGAGTCGCAGAGGTACCGAATCGTTAGACAGAAGCAGAGTCAGAATCCAGGCCGAAGTCAGTGTCATAAACCAGGAGAGTCGCAGAGGTACAGAATCGTTAGGCAGAGGAAGGGTCAGAAGTCCAGGCAAAAGTCAGAGTCAGTCAACAGTAATTCACACAGTAACACGCAGGGGAACCAAGAATATATCCGGCGGCCTGCAAGAGCAATCCCAAGGTATTTGAGGGATCAGGTCATCCCTCACAGGCCCGTGGGCTGATGATGTCATCCGGACCGCCCCCAGGACCAGGCTGGATGGTAATGCACCAGCCCCTTCATGACTGACCGAGGAGCGAAGCCTGCGCCCAGCGGACGCCTGCGCAGGAGCCTCATGACTATCTCCGCCATCACTCGGGGTTGAAGCACGACGCCTCCCAGAGACCAAGGCCGGGACTGCAGGCCACGGGTCAGACGGTGATAGGACAGTCCGGCGCCTCCTAGTGGTCGAGGCCGGGACAGCAGGCCCTGAGTCTGACGGTGATGTGATAGTCCGGCGCCTCCTACTGGCCGAGGCCGGGACAGCAGGCCCTGAGTCTGGCGGTGCCGTGACAGGTAGTAGCCTACTAACCCAAGAAACTGCCTTACTTCATGAATAGTGCTGGGTCTTTGCCAGTCCCGGATAACGGTGACTTTGTCAGGGTCGGGTGCCACACCTTCCACGCTCACCATAAGGCCTAGGTACTGCACCTTGGGTTTCAAAAGGTGACATTTGGACGGCTTTACTTTCAAGCCAAAGTTGGACAGGGCTTCGAATACCTTGGCTATGTGCTTCAAATTGTTTTTGTAGGTTTTGGAGAAGACGATGATGTCATCCAGGTACAGCAGAACGGTTTCAAAGTTTTTATGTCCAAGGCAGCATTTCATTAACCGCTGAAATGTTCCTGGCGCATTGCTGAGCCCAAACAGCATGTAGTTAAACTCGCAGAGGCCCATTGGTGTTGTAAATGCTGTCTTCTCTTTGTCTGCCTCTGCCACATGAACCTGCCAATACCCACTGGTGAGATCTAAGGTAAAGAAATGGTTAGCGGTTCTCAGTGCAGGTAGTGACTCCTCAATTCTAGGTAATGGGTAAGCGTCCTTATGTGTAATGATGTTAATCCGCCTGTAGTCTACACACATTCTCATAGTACCATCTTTCTTTTTAACGAGGACTAATGGAGCTGCCCAGGGGCTACAACTATCTCTGATTACCCCAGCCTCTTTCATCTCCCGTAACATACCCTTGGCACATTGATAGTGCGCTGGGGGTACAGGCCGGTACCTCTCTTTGATGGGTGGATGATCTCCGGTGGGGATATGGTGTTGGACCACTTTTGCCTGCCCAAAGTGTAGAGGATGTTTGCTGAAGACCCGTTCAAATTCTCGAGCCCCCCAGTAAGCCCCATGTTTTTGGTGCGAAGGGGTGGGGTCAGTGCCTACGTGTAGCTGCTGACACCAATCCTCCTGCTGCCCTTCAGAGCCATTCTCTTCCACCTTGCCAGATGGAAGCAAGGGTTCTAGTGCCTCTATTGCATTGTTACTGACAGTGAGCAGCTTAGCAAGGGTGGCATACCGGGGTAAATGGACCTCTCTCTCCCCACAATTTAGGATGCGTATTGGTACTCTCCCCTTGCGGACTTCAACTACCCCTCTGGCTGTCAGGATAGTGGGCCTACTATCAGAGTACATGGGTTCTACCAGGGCTTGGTAATCTTGACCCCTGAGGCCTATTGCTGCCCGACATCAAATTAACATTTCACTTCTGGGAGGTACTGCAATGGGGAAAAGATCACTTACTCTGACACTACCGACTTCTCCACCAGACAGCTCTACCTGTTGTCTCTGCATCAGGGCTCTGATCTCCTTTTGCAGGACCCGCTGCTGACTGGAGCTGGCGGTCTCGGCTACCTGTTGTAACAAAACAATAATTTCTCCAAGACAATTTTCAATTACATTAGTGCCTAAAGTGATCATAGGATGGCATTCTCATTTGTCAATGTCAACTATAATCAAACCTTGTGATTGCAATTCTAATAGGCCAATCTTGATGGTCACCTATTTATCTCCCAGCTGAGGCAAGGGCTGACCATTGCTGGCAAGGATGGCAAGGTTTTTATCTTGGCTGTGAGTAATGTCTGAATCAGCCTAGTACTGCTTAAAGAGAACATATGGCATCGTTGCCACCTGGGAGCTCGTGTCCAGTAAAGCGTTCATCGGAAAGCCGTCAATCACAACGGGCAGGACTGACCGTCCTCCTACGTTCTTGTCTCGCCAATTTGGTGGGCCTGGTCATCTTACTCCTGAGGGTTGACCCTTTGCCCCAGGGGTTGCTTGTTTAAATAACAGAATCTTGCTAGGTGTCCCACCTTGCTGCAGCGGCGACAGATGGGCTGTCCGTCCTCGTCGTAACGATCGCTATCTCTCCCTCTGGTCGGTGGGATTCTCCGCTGCTGTCGCCACGGGACATCATCTGGACTGGAGGCCAGCTGGATCTTTTTCTTTGGTGCCACTTGTAGAGACTGCACAGTTTTTGTGAGTGCAGCCACACTTTTGGTTAGTTCCTTGACTTTGAGACGTAAGTCTGCGGCAGAGTCATCATCTTGGGCCAGCGTGTCAGTCTCAATAGGGGTCTTTGGAAAGGATGCTGTCTCCTGCTGGTATGTAATTGCTGGATGCCTAGAGGGCTCTGTGCCGCTAGGATTTGGTTCACGCAGCACCCGGATGGCTCTATCCGTAAAGTGTGCAAAGCCCAATTCAGGATTTTGTAGGGCCATTATGCGCAGCTGTGTCCTTTGATTGTTAGACTGGAGTCCCTCTATAAACTGCTCTGTTAGTAATCTATCTTAATCTTGCACGCTCTCAGGGTCAACCTGCTTTACGGCCCATAGCGCCTCCTGAAGGTTAAGGGCATAGCCCCCTATACTGTCCTGCACCCTTTGTTTGCACCCAAAGAATCTCATTTTTATCTCTGCTGCAGTGCGGGTTTCAAAAGTGTCCTTCAGTCTGGCCAAGATTTGTTTGACAGTTCCTTTATCAGTGTCCGGCCAGGACTTTACTTCCCTCTGGGCCGCACCAGTTAACTGGCCAATGAGGATACTGACTTTTTGACTCTCAGACCAGACAGGCGGTACACTTTGAACAAACTACATAGTCTTTCCTTAAAATCACTCAGGGTGTGCGACTCCCCTGAGTACTGTGGTAACCAGGCGCTCCTGGTATATATGGCATTGATAGTGGCATTATGGAGGCTGCGGCTGCGACCGCCGCTGAATTTCCACCCGAGTTGGGCATTTTCTTCCTCCCTCAGTGTACCTTTACTGTTGTCAACAGCTGCTCTCTGACAGGCTGGATTGAGCTCCTCCTGGTCTCCAAATCGGATCTTCCTGCTTTTCACTTGCTCACAATAGAGCGCAGCTCCAGCTTCACTTCGCCCACTAATGTCTGAGCCCGGGCAGGGCTTCGCGTCATGCTTTATTTCTGGCTCCGCCCACAATGGCACACCCCTCTCTGCTCGCACGCACTGTGTGACGCAGTTATGGCGGTTATTTAAAAGCTCATCAAAGTCTCTAGCACTCAATTTACTAAAGTCTATGGCACACAGTACCCAGCTTTGCCAGGCTCCTTGTACCCAGCTTTGCTAGGTACAACTGTTCATCGTGACCCCAGTTGGAGCGCCCCGCAGGGCCTTAGATTACTCAGTACCGGGCCGGTCAGGCTTTTAGAAGGGGATGTCACGGTGGCAGTGACCCAGTCCGTGTCCCTGGGCGTCCAGTAATTAAATAGAGGAAAGTTGTGTGATGTTTAATTGTGACGCCACCCGTGGTGTTCGGCAATGAGTCGCCAACACTGCGGTTTTGGTCCTCTGGGGCTGATGGTGACGCAGCCAAGATGGTTCAGCTCCCCTTGGGTAGAGCGGGGGCCACAGGGCAAATATATTTGATTAATTGTTCAGATGGCGGTGAACGTTGGGGTGCAGAGAAATAAGAGAAGGACACAGAGAGGTGCAGTTTTCTTTACCTTTTACTTGCAAGTGGTTGCAATCCAGGGTACCACATACAGGTGATGGATTGAGTCTGGCGCGCCTGGAGGCATTCAGGGGATCCACCCTGCCAGATGGGGTTTGGGACCTTCCTTCTGAGCTCTGTTTTCAGGTCCCTGCTGTTTGCAACTAAGCTGCGACCCTAAATTGCATGATTTTTTCAAACCTGTATGGCTGACAGCATGAGCCTATATCACGGGTACTGTCCTTTTCACTGTCAGCCCCGGGCTCTTGATCTGCTGCCGTGCCTTCAGGTGTTCAATGTCGCCAAGGAACTTGCAGTCACCTGTACTTCCAGATTCAGCGGTCAGGGCATACAGCTCTTGCCCAGCCAAGGACTCTGGCATCTTTTTTATATCAGCGCTTCACTCTGTTGTATCCTATACGCAATTTTAGTTCCCCCCGGAGCCTCTTGTCTCCACTCCTGTCCTTTTCCTCTTCACAGATCAACTCCCCCTCCTCAACTGACTAACTGTCTTGTCATGAGCTCAAGCTCCTCTCGTTTCCATGACAACTCCCTTGTTTACTCTCGCAGCTGACTCCTTACTGACTCACTAACCCCATCTCCTGGCCAGAATTTATAAGGAAGCTCCCCTTTCTGACCTGCAGCAGGAATTGTCATGTAATCTGTGTTACCTGGCATGGGGGCCCCCCTCCTGCCTCCAGGCATGACTTCACCCCTTAGAGGGAGGCAATGTCACTGTGACAACCGGACTCTGGGGTGTCACAACAGCAGAGTTGTTACAGTACCCCACTTTATGCCCCCTCTTCTTCAAGCCCACCAGAATGACTTGTAGAAGAAGGATAGGAGCACACACAGTCAGAGCCATCGAGGCATCCCTCAGATAGAATGAGGTAGGTGTGACATCAGAGATCCCAGACTGCCAAGTCTCTTTGTGCCCGGCGAGGTCAGCTCCAGACACAGAAGATGCAAAAGCCAGGACCTCCTGGTTGGTAGAAAGCAGGGACTTGGAAGCTTCTGATTTGACCTCTAAATCAACCGGTCACCTGAAAACTGAAGACACCCTCGCTGGGTCCAACTTCAGCCCGTTATCCCGAGAAAAATGGACCTCTTCTTCCAGGTTGGTGAAAAACAGATACAAAGGTTTCTGTTCCAACTTCTTTATCCACCTGCCACATGGAATCTGAAGGATCCTCTCAGGATCCATCTTCTGTCCATAGTCCAGAGGAAAACTTTCAAGAGACAGGGATGTTCCTGGGAACTGGTCACTGGTATTGTCACAGGAGGTGTGTGTGTGGAGAGGGCAACAGTGCTTCCTTTTCTTCAGTGATGTCAGCACTAACCAACAGATCAGGTGGAGAAGGTGACAACACTGTAGACTGACCTTGATGTATTGGAATTAGACACCTCTGGTGACTTGAAATAAATTTACCAGTAATAAATCACATACTAGGGATGGGCGAATCTACTCGTTAGGACTAGTTACTCTGCGAGTAGTAGGGGACTCGCAGGACTCGGTACTCTGCGAGTTTCCAAGCGATTACTCGCACAGTAACGAGTCCAAAGTAAATCAATGGCAATCCTAGTTTTGGTCCGTTTTGTATTCTACTCAGATTCTCAGATCAATGCTTTCTGCTTTCAGAGTTTAAATCCGAGTTTTGCTTTCAGAGTTTAAATCCGAGTTTTGCTTTCAGAGTTTAAATCCGAGTTTTGCTTTCAGAGTTTAAATCCGAGTTTTGCTTTCAGAGTTTAAATCAGAGTTTTGCTTTCAGAGTTTAAATCCGAGAGCATTCAGAGTTTTGCTAACTCGCTATCACTGTAGGATCATTTTTGACAGTCAATCTGGGTCCAGCAGCAGAGGAATCGCTGCAAACTCGCTTCCCCATTACTTAACATTGGACTCGCTAGACTCGCAACGAGTAGCGAGTCCTGCACTCGGACTCGTTAGAGTCTAGCGATTCCGAGTAATTTAGGATTCGCCCATCCCTATCACATACCCATTTGTATGGTGACTCAAAAAATAGCAATATTGTCAAGGAGGAAAAGAGTCCAACTGTTGCCACAATCACATTAGAAAATTTTTTCTAATATCTAAACTGTGTCTCCTCCCATTCAGTTTCATCCCATTGCTTCTAGTCTTTCCTTGTGCGAATGAGAATAAAGATGATCCTTCTACAATGTGACAGCCCTTTAGATATTTGTAGACAGCTATTAAGTCTCCTCTCAGTCTTCTCTTTTGCAAACTAAACATTCTCAAATCCTGCAACCTTTCCTCATAAGACAGGGTTTGCAGACCGGTCACCATTCTGGTCGCTCTTTTCTGAACTTGCTCCAGTTTGTTGATGTCTTTTTTAAAATGTGGTGCCCAAAACTGGACACAATATTCCAGATGAGGTCTGACCAAAGAGGAGTAGAGGGAAATAATGACTTCACGTGATCTAGACTGTATGCTTCTGTTAAAACATCCTAGAATTGCATTTGCCTTTTTTGCTGCTGCATCACACTGTTGACTCATATTCAGTCTGTGATCTATTAGTATACCCAAATCTTTTTCACATGTGCTGTTGCTTAGCCCTATTCCTCCCATTCTGTATATGCTTTTTTCATTTTTATTGCCCAGATGTAGTACTTTGCATTTTTCCCTGTTAAAAACCATTCTGTTAGTTGCTGCCCATTGCTCCAGTTTATTTATATCTTTTTGAATCCTCTCTCTTCTCTAGTATTAGCTATCCCTCCTAGCTTTGTGTCGTCAGCAAATTTAATCAGTTTACCCTCAATTCCTTCATCTAAATCGTTGATAAAGATGTTGAACAATACAGGGCCCAGGACAGAGCCCTGTGGTACCCCACTTGAGACATTCTTCCAACTGGATGTGCAGCCATTTACGACCACTCTTTGGGTCCGATCACTAAGCCAGTTATGAATCCACCTAACAGTTGCCTTGTCCATTCCATACTTAGTCATTTTTTCAATAAGGATTGTATGAGATACTTTGTCAAATGCTTTGCTGAAGTCAAGATATACTAAATCTACAGCATTTCCTTGATCCACCCAATCAGTGATTCCGTCATAGAAGGAAATTAAGTTAGTTTGACATGACTTATTAGTTACAAACCCATGCTGACTCTAGATAATGAATAATATCTAGAGCCAATATATTACATAAATGACTAATCAATAATATTACCATAACATAAACAAAAAAAGAAAAAAATGCATGCATTAAATACTACCAGCTGATCAATTGGAAACATTCACAAAGAAACCATGAAATGTAAAATCATAGAGAGGAAACCATCATTAGATGTACACGCCCCCCGGAAGAAGGCAAGCACCGAAACGCACGTCGGGAATAGAGCACACTTTACTTTCCTGGTATGTGAAACCCCTGATTTGTTATATATATATATATTTTTTGAACTACCTGTTCTTTCTAGTACTTTGGCACTTTATTGTTTCTGTAGTGCTACAGCGCTTTATCTTGCTTGGGATTAACCCTTTGGACAGTGGCACTGTTAGCACCTTTTGATTATTTTCATTGCAGCACTTGGCACTCTTTTTCTTAAAGTGCCACTCTCCATTTGCAGTATTTGCACAATTTTGAGTTTTATATATATTTTTATTCAGTACATGGCACTGCAGCACTTTTTCATACGTTTTTAGCACTTTATTGTCATTGCTCAAACTTTGCACTTTTTGTGATAATATCTAATTTATTTATTCATATTGTATGAATTAAATATTTATTGTGCTGTTTTATTTATTCATAGCACTGTTTTGCTTTTGCACAAATGTTTTTGCACACTCTGTGGTAACATATATATACTTTTTTACATATATATTTTATACAGTATATTTCTTCACATTATTTAATTTCTGTGTAGTCCTTAAGGAGTTGTCCTTTTGTATAGATGATTGGTATTTAATATTTGAACATCTAATATGTGATATTCATTAAAATTAATTTTAGTATGGTAGTTTGAAATATTCATTATTATATATAATTTATTGGGTTTCTAAACTATGTGCTCATAATTTCAGCTGTTTATCATTAATTAATATATATTATATTGGATATATTTGTTAATATTCATCAATTATAGGTTGCTTTCTAATAAATAAAAATGATTTAATAATTATATTTTAGTCTTTTTTGCACTGATTTTTTAGGAGGATTTATTATATTTTATGTGCAAAATTCTTTTGTGTATACAATTGGTTTTTCTTCTGATTTACATCAGGGGCTCTGCAAACGCAACATGACGCCCGCAGAACATTCCATCAAAGTCTGCATTCCAAAATGGCACTTCTTCCCTTCCGAGCTCTCCCATGTGCCCAAACAGTGGTTCCTCCTGGGGTATCAGCGTACTCAGGACACATTTTGTGGTCCAATTTCTCCTGTTACCAGTGGGAAAATAAAAATTAGTGGGCTAAAAAATCATTTTTGAGGAAAAAAAAATGATTTTTTATTTTCATGGCTCTGCGTTCTAAACTTCTATGAAGCACTTGGGTGTTCAAAGTGCTCACCACACATCTAGATAAGCTTCTTGGGGGGTCTTGCTTCCAAAATGGTGTTACTTGTGGGGGTTTTTCCCTGTTTAGGCACATCAGGGGCTGTCCAAATGGTTACATAGCATCCAATCTCTATTCCAGCCAATTCTGCATTGAAAAAATCAAACGGTGCTCCTTCCCTTCTGAGCTCTGCCATGCATCCAAACAGTGGTTTACCCCCACATATGAGGTATGGGCGTACTCAGGACAAATTGCATAACAACTTTGGGTGTCTAATTTCACCTGTTACCTTTGTAAAAATAAATATTTGGGGGCGAAAAGATCATTTTTGTGGAAAAGCACTTGGAGGTTCACAGTGCTCACTACACATGTAGATAAGTTCCTTAAGGGGTCTAGTTTCCAAAATGGGATCACTTGTTGGGGGTTTCCACTTTTTAGGCACATTAGGGGCTCTACAAACGCAACATGGTGTCAGATCTCAATTCCAGCCAATTCTGCATTGAAAAAGTCAAACGGCGCTCCTTCCCTTGCAAGCTCTGCCATGCGCCCAAAAATTGGTTTACACCCACATTCAGGAGAAATTGCACAACAAATTTTATGGTTCATTTTCTCTTTTAATACTTGTGAAAATAAAAAAAATGTGTTCTGAAGTAAATTTTTTTGCAAAAAAAGTTAAATGTTAGTTTTTTCCTTCCACATTGCTTCAGTTCCTGTGAAGCACGTAAAGAGTTAATAGACTTCTTGAATCTGGTTTTGAGCACCTTGAGGGGTTCAGTTTTTAGAATGGTGTAACTTTTGGGTATTTTCTGTCATGTACACCCCTCAAAATGACATTAAATATGATGTTGTCCCTAAAAAAAATGGTTTTGTAAATTTTGTTGTAAAAATGAGGAATCGCTGGTCAACTTTTAACCCTTATAACTTCCCAACAAAAAAATATTGTTTCCAAAATTGTGCTGATGTAAAGTAGACAATTGGGAAATGTTATTTAATAAGAAATTTGTGTGACATATCTCTCTGATTTAAGGGCATAAAAATTTAAAGTTTGAAAATTGCAAAATTTTCAAAATTTTCGCCATATTTCCGTTTTTTTCATAACTTAGCACAAGTCATATAGAAGAAATTTTATGACTAACATGTAGTAAAATATGTCACGAAAAAACAGTCTCAGAATCAGCGGGATCCTTTAACCCCTTCATGATCCAGCCTATTTTGACCTTAATGACCTGGCCATTTTTGGCAATTCTGACCAGTGTCCCTTTATGAGGTAATAACTCAGGAACGCTTTAATGGATCCTAGCAATTCTGAGATTGTTTTTTCATGACATATTGGACTTCATGTTAGTGGTAAATTTAGGTCGATAATGCTTGCATTTATTTGTGAAAAAAATGGAAAATTTCACAATTTTCACATTTTGAATTTTTATTCCGTTAAACCAGAGAGTTATGTGACACAAAATAGTTAATAAATAACATTTCCCACATGTTTACTTTACATCAGCACAATTTTGGAAGCAAAATTTTTTTTTGTTAGGAAGTTATAAGGGTTAAAAATTGATCAGCAATTTCTCATTTTTACAACAAAATTTACAAATCCATTTTTTTAGGGACCACCTCACATTTGAAGTCACTTTGAGGGTTCTATATGGCAGAAAATACCCAAAAGTGACACCATTCTAAAAACTGCACCCCTCAAGCTACTCAAAACTACATTCAAGAAGATTATTAACCCTTCATCTGCTTCACAGCAACTAAAGCAATGTGGAAGGAAAAAATGAACATTTTAATTTTTCCAACAAAAATTTTCTTTTAGCATCAATTATTTCATTTTCACATGGGTAACAGGATAAAATGGATCCTAAAATTTGTTGGGAAATTTCTCCTGAGTACGCTGGCACCCCATATGTGGTCATAAACTTCTGTTTGGGTGCACGGCAGGGCCCGGAAGGGAAGGAGCACCATTTGACTTTTTTAATGGAAAATATGCTGGAATATTTAGCGGTTGCCATGTCGAGTTTGGAGAGTCCCTGTGTGCCTAAACATTGGAGCTCCCCCACAAGTGACCCCATTTTGGAAACTAGACCCCCCCAAGGAACTTATCTAGGTGCATAGTGAGCACTTTGAACCCCCAGGTGCTTCACAAATTGATCTGTAAAAAAGAAAGGACTTTTTTTCACAAAAATTTTCTTTTAGCCTCAGTTTTTCATTTTCACATGGGCAACAGGATAAAATGGATCCTATAATTTGTTTGGCAATTTCTCCTGAGTACACCGATACCTCACATGTGGTCATAAACCACTGTTTGGGAGCACGGCAGGGCCCGGAAGGGAAGGAACACCATTTGACTTTTTGAATGGAAAATTAGCTCCAATCGTTAGCGGACACCATGTCGTGTTTGGAGAGCCCCTGTGTACCTAAACATTGGAGCTCCCCTGCAAGTGACCCCATTTTGGAAACTAGACCCCACAAGGAACTTATCTAGATGTGTGGTGAGCACTTTGAACCCACAAGTGCTTCACAGAAGTTTATAACGCAGAGCAGTGAAAATAAAAAAATCATTTTTTTTCCTCAAAAATGATATTTTAGCACGCTATTTTTTATTTTCACAAGGCTAACAGGAGAAATTGGACCACAAAAGTTGTTGTGCAATTTGTCCTGAGTACGCTGGTACCCCATATGTGGGGGAGAACCACAGTTTTGGCGTATGGGAGAGCTCAGAATGGAAGGAGCGCAATTTTGGAATGCAAATGATGGAATGTTCTGCGGGCATCATGTTGCGTTTGCAGAGTCCCTGATGTGCCTAAACAGTAGAAACCACCCACAAGTGACCCCATTTTGGAAACTAGACCCACCAAGGAGCTTATCTAGATGTGTAGTGAGCACTTTGAACCCCCAAGTGCTTCACAGAAGTTTATAAACCCAGAGCCATGAAAATAAAAAAAATCATTTTTTTTCCTCTAAAATGATTTTTTAGTCCGCTATTTTTTATTTTCACAAGGGTTACAGGATAAATTGGACCCCTAAAGTTGTTGTTCAGTTTGTCCTGAGTACGCTGGTACCCCATATGTGGGGGGAACCACTGTTTGGGCGCACGGCAGGGCTCAGAAGGGAAGGAGCGCCATTTGACTTTTTGAATGGAAAATTAGCTCCAATCGTTAGCGGACACCATGTTGTGTTTGGAGAGGCCCTGTCTGCCTACACTTTGGAGCTCCCCCACAAATGACCCCATTTTGGAAACTAGACCCCCTAAGGAACTTATCTATATACATAGTGAGCACCTTGAACCCCCAGGTGCTTTACAGAAGTGTATAACACAGAGCAGTGAAAATAAAAATATTTTTTTTTTCCTCAAAAAATGATTTTTTAGCCCGCTATTTTTTATTTTCACAATGATAACAGGAGAAATTGGACCCCAAAAGTTGTTGTCCAGTTTGTCCTGAGTACGCTGGTACCCCATATGTGGGGGGAAACCACTGTTTGGGCACACGTCGGGGTTCAGAAGGGAAGTAGTGACGTTTTGAAATACCGACTTGATGGAATGGTCTGCGGGCGTCATGTTACGTTTGCAGAGCCTCTGATGTGCCTAAACAGTGGAAACCCCCCACAAGTGACCCCATTTTGGAAACTAGACCCCCTAAGGAACTTATCTAGTTGTGTGGTGAGCACTTTGAACCCCCAAGTACTTCACAGAAATTTATAAATGCAGAGCCATGAAAATAAAAAATCATTTTTTTTCCTCAAAAATGATTTTTTAACCCGCAATTTTTTATTTTCACAAGAGTAACAGGATAAATTCGACCCCAAAAGCTGTTTTCCAGTTTGTCCTGAGTATGCTGGTACCCCATATGTGGGGGGGACCACTGTTTGGGCACACGTCGGGGCTCGGAAGGGAAGTAGTGATGTTTTGAAATACCGACTTGATGGAATGGTCTGCAGGCGTCATGTTACGTTTGCAGAGCCTCTGATGTGCCTAAACAGTGGAAACCCCCCACAAGTGACCCCATTTTGGAAACTAGACCACCCAAGGAACTCATCTAGATGTGTAGTGAGCACTTTGAACCCCAAAGTGCTTTACAGAAGTTTATAACGCAGAGCCGTGAAAATAAAAAAATCATTTTTTTCACAAAAATTATTTTTTAGCCCCCAATTTTTTATTTTCCCAAGGGTAACAGGAGAAATTAGACACCCAAAGTTGTTGTGCAATTTTTCCTGAGTACGCTGATACCCCATATGTGGGGGTAAACCACTGTTTGGGCACACGCCGGGGCTCGGAATGGAGGGAGTGCTGTTTGACATTTTGAACGCAAAATTGGCTGGAATAAATCGTGGCGCCATGTCACGTTCGGAGACCCCGTGATGTGCCTAAACAGTCGAAACCCCTCACTTCCAACTCCAACTCTAACCCCAATACACCCCAAACTCTAACCCAACCCTAATCATAACCCTAACTACAACCCTAACCCCCAACACACCCCTAAACCTAATCCCAACTCTAACCCTAACCACAAGCCTTACCCTCATCCCAACCCCATCCCACTCCTAACCCTAATCTTAACCCTAATTCCAGCCCTAACCCTAATTCCAAACCTAACCCTGATTCCAACCCTAACCCTAATTCCACCCCTAACCCTAATTCCAACCCTAATTTTAACCCTAACCCTAATTCCAACCCTAACCCTAATTCTAACCCTAACCCTATTTCTAACCCTAACCCTTTCTCTAACCCTAACCCTAACCCTAGCTATAACCCTAATTCCAACCCTAACCCTAATTCTAACCCTAAATGGAAAAAAAAAAATATTTTTTTTTATTTGTGCCTGGCTATGGGGGTGATAAACGGGGGGTGTATTTACTTTTTTTTTCATTTTGATCACTGTGAGAGTGTATCACAGTGATCAAAACGAAAAATGAACGGGCAGCCGGCAAATTCATGGGCGCCGCCATCTTGGACAATGGCAGGCGCACTACGCATGCGCCCGCCATTTTGCAAGATGGCGGCGCCCATCATCCTGACGTCGGGACACCGGGAGCCACGACGGGATATCTTAGGTTTCAGGGGGTGAATCGGAAGGTTGGGGGAGCGATAGGAAGGGGAGGGGGAGCAGATGATGACGGCGGCAACCGATCGCCGCCGTCCATTGGTGGCGGGGGCCGATCGGCACCGCCAGTCGGTGTGGGGGGGTCAGGTGTCAGTGTCCAGCCATGTCCACTGCTATTGCAGCATCGGCCATGGCTGGATTGTAATATTTCACCAAATTTCATTGGTGAAATATTACAAATCGCTCTGATTGGCTGTTTCACTTTTAACAGCCAATCAGAGCGATTGTAGGCATGTGGGGGCTAAGCCACGCCCCCTGGGATTAACCATAGAGTGTCCTCTGTGTGCGGGTCGGGTGACCTTTCAGTGACCCCAGTCACCCGACCCGCAGGAGGGCGATTTATAGAATGATGCCTACGTAGGCGTCATGGGTCGTTTGGGCACGAATTTTCATGACGCCTACTTAGGCGTCATGGGCCGTGAAGGGGTTAAAGTGTTCCGGAGTTATAACCTCATAAAGTGACAGTGCTCAGAATTGTAAAAATTGGCCTGGTCATTAAGCTGCAAAATGGCTCTGTCACTAAGGGGTTAAAGTCAATGGATTTCACCAAATAACTTCCAAACAAAGAGTGCAAACAAGTCTCCAAGGAGGACAGGCGTATTTACTTACATTCCCTACCTCCAGCCTACTGGCACATTGTTGAAATGTAATGCCTTTATTTGGGGAAAAAAATACGTGCATTTTGCTGCTAAGCAGTGAAGAGACGGGACTTGGAGAATTCTACTTTTCCCATCATTTTTATTTGCCAGTATTATTTTCTGACTGACCTGCTCTTCTTTCATTTTTCTCTTCCTTTTCAAAATTGCTTTCAGATTTTTTTGCTATTACTCTTCAAGTTGCTCAAATTTCATGAAAGAGACAGCAAATTTGGTCGTGCCCCTCGTGTTATCAGGTAGGTGTCCTGCTCGATACTCTTGAGGCTTCTAAGTCTATTTTAGATTGACCTTTCCACAACCTTCTACTATATGTCTAACCTACTGAGATCCATTTTTTCTTCCCCCTGTCACTTGGAACATTATGTGGGTATGATCTAACTGGAAAACACAATGCGACTAATGCAAGGAAGATGGACAGAAAGATGGATCTAGTGCAGCTGAATTCAGTTGCTGAATTAATCTTTGTGGATTAGTGTATTTCTCAGTATTATAACCAGATTAGCCAATAGTTGGGTAGTTTTTTTAAAATTATGGTGCTTTGTATAAGGGGGCATCTAAATATTTAAACATATGGTTTCATTGAAAGTGCGTTTGCGAACATAGTACAGACGAGCGGGAAGATATTTTATAATGACTGATGTCGTTTCCTACAAATACAACATTTTTTAAAATATCTTGTATATTTATTTTATTTAATGAAAATAAAGTCATTTTTACCAATAAAGCCAGTTAAAAAATAGCTTTTAAATTAATTGTAGATCACCTAGAACCCAAACCTTTCACATTTAACTTTGCAACTTCTTTTGATAAGAGTTTGCATTTTTTTTTTTAATCAAAATATTTTGTATAAATATTGAGTTACATTAATATCAAGTTTTAGAAGGCTATGTTCCCACAATGAGCTTTGGGGGAGTTTTTTTGATCTTACCGATTTTCTGTACAATTTTTGCACCAATTAAGAAAAATAGGTTTCTTGCATTTTTTTTTTCTCTCGAAAATACGCAATATAAAAAAAACTCAACGAAAACTTGTGGGAACGTAGTCTAAGTTAATGTAAGCATATATCATTTTCATATGATGTTCTAGGTTAAGCATTATCATTTGCCTTTGACTGGATGCTATTGAATACTGATTGAGGCTGAGTGCAGACGGAGTTTTGAGCCCTGTGGATTTTTCCGTGCAGAATGGAAGAAAACCGCAGGTCAAATGACCTGCATTTTTCCTGCGGATTTCTTCCATTTTTCACGCGGTTTTCATGCGTTTTTTGTGCGGTTTTCCATCGCGGTCTTCCCCCTGCGGATTTGGTAACAGGGGAGATAGAAAACCGCACAAAAGAAGTAACATGCTGCGGATTTTGTACCGCAGGAAAACCGCGCGGAAAAATCCGCAGCGTCTGCACAGCGTTTTTTTTTTTTTCATTCATTTTAAGGCTGTGTGCACACGCTGTGGATTTTACTGCGGTTCCGCAGCGGTTTTGGCCGCTGCGGACCCGCAGCAGTTTCTGCTGCGGTGTACAGTACCATGATTCCCTATGGGAATCAAAAACCGCAGTGCAGACGGTGCGGAATTTTCCGTGCTGATTATCTGCGGTTTTCAATCCGCAGAAAGAATTGACATGTCAATTCTTTCTGCGGATTCTCCTGCGGTTTGCCATCTCCTCTATTGAGGAGATGAAAAACCGCAGGACAAAACCGCAGAGCAATCCGCAGGTAAAACCGCAGGTATTTTGACCTGCGGTTTCACCTGCGGATTTTATAAAATCCGCACGGATGAATCCGCACCTAATCCGCAGCGTGTGCACACAGCCTAAAGGTACTGTACATCACAATGCGGATATGCAACGTTTCTGTGCGGTAAAATCCGCTGCGGAAACGCTGCAAATCTGCATCGTGTGCACATGGCCTTATACACAGATGTCTGACACTTCTGACTCTTGGCAGCTCCATGTATGCAGCATGACTTGTTAAGCGCCTATTAAGATTACTAAGTAGGATAAGTAAAAAAAAAAGATAAAGCTTTGATAGTAATAATAATACAACATTTACTTAGATTTAATTTTTACATTCCTTTAAACTATATTTTTATACTATATATACAGTATATATATATGATACATTATATATATATACTTGTGTTTAAGGCATATAAATATCTAATATGTTCTTAACATCTGTAGTCTCAACATCTGCTGACACTCAATTTGGGACCTTTGATTGTACCGATTAACCCTTTCTAAAGGTTTGGAATGGTACTATTGCCCTTTAACTAAATCGACGGGGAAAAATCCGCAAGGTAATCCACAATATGTGCACATACCCTTATATACTCCAAACTCCCTGCAATCATTGAGGTTCTTGATTGATGAAAGTAGAACAAAACATAAATTAAAAAAAACAACAAAAAAAACAAATGAAAAATGAGAAGCTGAACTTTGTCTCGTCCATTGAAGTGAAGATTACTCCATATAAAGTGACCCAACTATATACACGGCTTGGGTGTGTCTGTTTGACTCAGCATTTGTGGCTGTTTTTTTTCTAGAACGTTCCCACTATGTTTTATGTTCTTTTAAAGAGAAAGAAAAAGGTGGATCGCACATCAAAATGTGTACTTGATTTAATTTAACTATTTTCCCAGCATAAAATACTAAACATTTACAAGCTGATGATGCGGAGATGTGGATGAACATAATAAGCGGGCATATAGACGTCACTGTAAATGATACATTTCCTTCATTTCCTCGTGCAGGACTTAGAATCTGGGCTTTTTATTCTAAGCTGCCCATTCCTGTATAACAACCTGGTAAACATTCAATATGACCCACAGCTCCACTGTACTTATTGCTATGTTATTCAATGATTAGACTTTTCATTTGTCATTGATAGCAAAAGCAGAATATTATTCGTCTCGTCTTTTATGCATTGTTTGCACCTGATCTTGGAGTGTTAGTTCTTTGAATAAAATTTATGACATTCTTACATGTGGAATCAGGCGAGTATGCGAAAGACATATGAAAAATAGTAGTTTAATGGTATGTAGGAACATGTCTCTGCGACATGTATAAGGGTTTTACAAACCCATTCAGCTGTACAGGTCAGTAATGGGAATTTTCAGCACATATCTTGCATCAAATCGACATGCATTAAGGCCCTGATTCAATAAGACTGTCGGGTTATACGCCAATCTTACTAGAGGGAACAGTGGAGTAAGAAGTGCTGAATTCATTAAGACATGCGCACCTGTTAATGAACTTGGTGCGCCTCAAAGCTGGATGCAATTCAATTATATTTGTTTGCATATAATATAAAAATATATCCACAGTATACACAATCTGCAGCCTTTTCTGCATTGAGCTATTGATTTATTTGTCTTTGAGTAGCACACTGAACCAAGAATTGTCACAAACTCTGTTTGACCTTAACTAGTACACGGAGGTCAGATGTCTCGATTGCAAATCATAAAACAGATGT